>NC_048912.1:4507244-4595619 GCF_011077185.1 Oxyura jamaicensis
AGGAAAGGAAAGGAAAGGAAAGGAAAGGAAAGGAAAGGAAAGGAAAGTAGCATCAGAAGGAGAAAAAAGTCTTTTTGTTTGTTTGTTTTCATTTGTTTTGTGGGACTGTCACTCTGAGTCCCACACAGTCAGTTTGATTTTTTTTGCTAGTTTTGAATACTGACCCTCTCCTAATGATTACCTCTACCTCACCCTGGCATGATGCTCAGGTTTTTCAACCCCCTACAATCAATCGCATGCTAATACATCTTCCTGCTGCCTGTTCCCAGCCCCATCCCCCCGACATGCCCCAGCACAATATTACCTCTCTGAATGCAGAGAGAAACGAGGAGAGGCTCACAGAACATGTGAATCACAAGGAAGTGGTTTCCCTAGTGACAGTAACCACATGAAAGCTCTCACATTTACTCTCACGGGACCTTTTAGCACTTTGGATTGTGGGGAGAGCAAGAAAGCCGGTAAAAAATGCTGTGGTTGGTAAAGAAACAAGCTAACCCTGAAATGCTAAATGGTATGGGCAACCCATGAGAAGATACCAGCTCCTGGGGATTTTCATGAGCTTCACTCGTGCCCTGCTGAACTGCACAGCTGCTCTCAGGGCCCTCCTCCAGAGGACCAGAGACCTCCAAAAGGGGCAGCACTGCCTGCCCAGTTCCTCACCCCCATGCGCGGTGCCTGCCGGGGTGGCAGGCAGCTCCCCGACACACACTTGGCTTCCTATCTTCTCCCCTTGTCGGTGTTTCCCCCTGCAGTGCCGTATGGGGAGGCTGTGGGGACACTCTGGGTGGGTGAGTGGGACTGGTGGCACCGGCACCAGTGCTGGGGACACCGGGTGTCTGCATGCTGGGGGCCAGCACGAAGCCTGGCATGGAAAGAGTAAAGCAGTAGACAGAGAGGCAGATGGAAAGGGTGAGTAGGCAGATATCAGTGTCTTTGGCTCACACCCAAGAGCTTTTCCTCCTTGCTCTGAAATGTCTTTAAATTTTCAGAGCACCTCTGAAAGCCATGCCCCGAGCAGTCACACTGAGAGAGCCCAGAGAAGTGGTGTCCACATGGGACAGAGACCGCGAAGGAGGAAGTGTCCTCGGCTGAAACACGACTGTCTTTCTCTCCTTGCCACCCTGGGCACATTAGCTTAATAACGAGCTTTTTAGAAGATTTCAGTGAACAAGAAGCAATTTATTTGTCGTCATGGAGACAAAGAAGACCTTCTGGAAAAGAGCGTTGAATGGAGAGAAGAAGGTTTATTGTGCGGAGCAATGAGGCATTCACTTGGAACACTAACATCACACAAAGCCCATACAAGAGGTCTTGCTAACTGCTGGATGCATGGTTGGATGCATTTTGGGTCCTCACTTTCCCTGGATAAGCCAGGGAACTGGCACTTGGAGTTTTGCACACATTATTTGATGTCCACCCCTGTTCCTAGAAGACTCTGGGGGAAAGGCAAATGCTCCTTGTTATAGCTGACATGGCTGAACCTCACTGGTTGCATTTCTGGTGGGTATTTCCAGGGACTGAATTATCAGATTCAACTGCCAACTGAACAAAACCCAAATAAGCCAAGAGCATGCATCTCAAAGTGTACTTTGTTCATTTATTTTGACAACTCTGGTGTTTCTTTAATTATTTATAACACTTCATACTGTACTGGAGTAGATTTTTTTGTAAAAATAATGAAGCCTTAGTAGTATAGCATCTACAATCAGATCTGCAGGGGAAGGGGGAGATAGGCAGAGATTCGCTCTCTGACGTGAGCAGAAAGTGAAATGTAGGTTGGAAGCAAATACTTCACTGCAACAATTTTCAAAGACTAAAGCTGGGGAGACCCAGCACCATGGGGGTTAAAAGGAGACTTTGGGGGGTGACTTTTGGGACTTGAAGAGCAGCTTCCTTCGGGAAATGGCAATTCACTTGCTTGTCTGTGCCAGAAGGTGCGCAGGGGCTGTGCATTGCTGGGTGGGCTTCTCCAGGGAAGGTGCTGCAAGGTAGACCCAGCTGCTCTTAGCAGTCTCCTCCACTTGCCAACATTGGCAAAGGAGCCCTTGTTGTTGTGAAACCTGTCTTTTTCACCCTGATTCCTGGGGTTGCTTCTTTCCCAAGGCAGATGGGAGCATCATGGGTCTTTCCCCCTTGTAGCACATCCTGATAGTGTCTACCCCAAAGTGTTGGTGGAATAGGGAAAGTCCCAAGGGAGGTGACACATCTCCCAGAGGTCATAACAGACTTCTGATAGAAACTTGCCCCTGGAGCAGTGCAGGGAAATACTGGCTTCAGCCAGGGGCTGCTGTGTGCCACAGGTCCTCCCCTTGCCCTGAGGAGGTGACTGGGGACCCAATACCTCCCCACCAAAAGGCCCGTCTCCTTCCCACTTGCAAGGCATGTTCTTATTGGAAAGAAAAACTCATTCTAGCAGGCACATGCTAAGAGAATGCAAAACCACAAAGAGTTTATATATTTAACCCACCCAAGGAATATAATTATTCTTTTTAATCAAGTCTATTCAAACCATTTATTACTTTATTCTTCCATTTCAATAGCAGAATGATTAAGATGGAATCTTAAAGGAATTCTTCACAACAATAATGTCTCTTATCGCAAGAGGCAGTCTCTGCTCTGTCCTGCAAATTCTTAGAATTTAAATATTAAATATATTCAATATATCAAAAACCTCCATTTCACTCCTATAAAACAATTCAGAGGATATGAGGAAGAAACAGAAAGGGTCCCATTACAATCTGCAAACAAATTCAAAAAAGGATAAGGGAAAAACTCCAGCATACATAATGAGCTGCAAATGTAGCTCCTGCGCCAGAAGTCCAGCTTCACGGCAGAGCAGGCCTGGGGGATAAGGACATTATCATTTTGAAGACTCATTTATTTCAGTGCATGCTGTACATTATATAAGAGCCAAGCTTTTTTTTTTTTTTTTTTTTTTTTTTTTTTTAAACTCGCAATTTGTTGTCATCTTGTTTTTCAATGCCATACATTGGTAAGAACAAAATTTCATCCGCACCCTGTCCAGGATACATTTTTCAAGCTTTTCAGAGCACATAACAGAATAATAAAAAGGCAGAAAGTAGTGAGCTATTAATAAAATGTATACTTTCTCCAGCACTAGGGGTATCTCAGCAGCAGAGTCACAGACCCTGCAGTGCAGCACAGGGTGCCCAGGTGGGTGCTGAGAGGCGACAAGGGCCAGTCTGGCCATCTGGATGTCCCAGCCCTTTGGGATCACTCTCAGGACACAGCTCATGTTTATATTCTAATTTTAGGTCCTTGATAAGCTTGTCTTTCAAAATGTAGGTCTTCTAGCTGAAGAGAAGGCATGGTGGTTATGTTTTCTAAGTGAGTTTTTCATTCTGCTTTTGACTGTGAAAAGAGGTTTGGGATACTATGAGATGTCTTACATAATCCCAAAGAGGTTGTTTTGGGGATTCAGTTAATGATTTTTTATATCAGATTATTTCATGTATGGTGGATAAAGATTTTAGAATCACTGAGTAAATGATAAACAATATACGAATGAGCAGGATTTTCTAAGCTTCTAAATTTAATTTATTAAACTGTTGCTGGAACCAGATTCCATCCATTGCTTGAAGGCCTGGCAGAGGAGTTTCAAAGCTCCAGTAGGCTTTGAGAGGCTGACAGGGTCAGGGGGTTGGAACTGGATGATCTTTAAGGTCCCTTCCAACCTGATCCATCTGATGGTTCTAGCAGTGTTCCACTTGAGCCGTGACATGAATGTCCCCCCGGCAGGCTGTGGACACGCTGCATGCTGGTGGCCCTCCTGCAGTGCTGGTGGGAGCAGCCCAGGCCATGCCCCTCTGACAGCTTCCACAGAGTGGTTGTTGGAGCTGGGTCCGAGCCAGGACACGAGATCCCCTCAGCAGACTCCACCGTCAGTACGAAGAGCCCAAAGCTTGGCCTGGTAACCCCCGCCCTGGCTGCAGTCTCAGTGTGAAGAATGGCGAGGCCCAGCCCTCCACCACCACATAGATGTGTCTGAGCACCCGAGCAAGTGCTGATCCAGCTCAGTTCCTTTTAACATGCGAATGGAGACCCTCAGAGATGACCACAGACAACTGCAGCACCTCCCAGATATTCTCAGCAGAGACCCAAAGAGTCATATGTTATGAAATGTAAAACAATATGTGAAGCTTGGGGGTTATTCCATGATTCCTGCTTGCCCTATGTTTATTTGTCTTGATCTGCAAGTGAGAGGAAGATGCTGGCCTGCTCAGGCAGAGAATAAAGAGATCTTTGGGGCACAGTATGGGTGCTACATTTCCTTGGGTGATTTGTGCAAAGAGGAGTTTTTGGAGTGAAGGGGGTGATTGCTGGGTGCAGAGGGACTCCCTGAACCAGAATGCCTTTCTGTGGTTCAGGTAATAGAACAAGATCAAAACAGACCTGACACATCTAGTCCTAATCTACCTAGCACACAGCCTGGTTTGTGTGGACAATGCAGCAGCTGCAGCCTGAGATATAAGAGGAGTACCTACAGGGACCCCCAGCCTTTCAAAGCACCCATGAATAAATCAATAAGGATCAGGTTAATAGGCAAACGGTGAGACCATGCGTTCCACCCGGGTGAGCAGAACTTTCAGTGAAATGAGAAATCAAACATTTCTTCAGCAGTCTTTGCCAGGCTCCTTCCCTTTCCGTTACCATTATCTGTATTGATTTGGTACGTAGCGCTCAAGGTTAAACAAACTGTCTCCACCGCTCAGCCTTGCTGGGGTAGGTGTGCAGGAGGCAGGGCTGGAGACCGACCTCTGCGAGGTGGAGGTACCCAGGCTGAACATTGCGCTGCCCTTGCTGAGAGCTCAGCTCCCTTCAGCCCCAGCCTTTCTGACCCCTCTTTGCTGGCAGTGGCCTGGCCCTGACAGCTGGAGCAGCTTCCTCCCTTTGCAGTTTGAATCCAGATCACAAAAGCTCTGCCTGAGGTCTTTCATCTTTTCCTTTCCTCCTTCCCTGAAGAGCTGGGACATGCCCTCCAGTGAAGCTTCAGGACAACACTGTGTTCAGTGAGGCTCCAAGACAGGAATGTGTCCCCACCATAGGCACCCCATTGCAACAGGCACTGAAAAAGTGCCAAAGAGCCAAAGACACTGAAATCTGCAGCTCCCCCAAAATGTCAGTCACTCCCAAAGGTGTATTCTGCCTTTTTAGTCAGAACACCTTCACAAACCACCACCCCCTTGCTGTCTTCTACCATGTCCACCTACAGAGTTTCTCTGCAAGACAAAACCAATTTTCCTTCAACATGCCTCAGAGGGGATGAGTGAACATCAGACCTAGGATCGATGTTTGCACTGCTGCTTCTGCCTAGTCTGCCTCCAGCTGGAGCCAGGGGTTTCCAGCAAAGATGCTATCAAACATTACAACAGCTGATGTCACAGGTCCTCACACTCCCTACGACGCTCTGCTCCTCTCATACCACTCAATTACCTTGGAAGATAGGGGCTTGGAGAGCAGGTGAGCAGGTGGGTCATCATGTAGAGATGAAGAACAATGTCATCTCTTTGCACTCAACTCAGCCTTCTTTCAGCCAGGACCAGTGGGAAGGAAGAAAACAAAGTGAGTAAAGTGCTAAAAGTTGGAAAGGACGGGATTGTGAAGCAGAGAGCAGGAGAAAATGAAGCAGGGAGGAAGGAGATGAAGTCATGGGAAAGAGCTATGTGGGAAACTATAACAGGAAGGAAGACAAGGTCATCTCAGAAGGGAGCATCAAGGTGCAGATGGGGTGCAGGGAGTCAGGAGCTTTTTCAGAGACATCCCCCTCCCATGGAGCTGCTCAGAGGGAGACCAGCACCAGTTGTGCTCTGAACTAGGGTGAGCATTTCAGTGCCTCTAGAGAAAATGGAAAGATGTTGTCATCAAAGCTGACCGATATGGGGTGACTTTCAGCACTTTTTAGACTGACCAATAACTGTGGTGACTAAAACTGTCTCTGAATGGGAGAGCTATGGAGCTTAAAAGGGAGGAGACAGGTCTAACTATGAGGAAAAATAAAGTACTAATGAGAAGAGAAACACACAGAGATGGAGAAAGGATCAACAAGGAAAGAAACTGGATGGAGCAGGGCTGGGAAGGGAGAAGGACCAAACCCTGCTCCTCACTGCACAAGAAATGTGGAGCACAGTCACAGGCGATGGATGGGAGTAACATCAGCCCCTTCATTCTGCACTGCTGTCTGGGGATATTTCCAAGCAAGTTTTATCCCAGTATGGCAGAAAATAGATGCAATTTTTGTTCTGCCTCTCAGGAAACAGCAGGGACATGCCTGTGTAGGAGGGAGCTTCGAGTGCGAAGGAGCTCCGAGTGTGGGGGCTCCCAGGCTCAGTGTGCCCACACTTTGCACAGGGCTGCTTCTCTCCAGTGAGAGCAGCAGAACATTTAATGCAGAATAAAAAGGGATGAAACTCTTCTTGCTCCTCCTGGCATCATCAGGAGCTCTGGGCATTTGACACTTTTGAAGCCTGAGCCCAGAAGTGGGTAGCAATAGTCTCAAAGTGCCTTCCTCAGGGAAAAGCCCCGAAAAGGGGTGCGGAAGCCAGGCTCACCCAAAGTGCTTGCCCAGCTGTACAAAGAATGCTCTGTTGTAACTAATGATCATAATCACAGTTCAGCCCATTACAATTATCACTGTTCCTGGGGGGGGGAAAGAAAAAGAAAAAAAAAAAAAGAACTCTCAGACCTGGGTATAGTTACGAAATTTTCTTTTGGCCTCCATAAAACATTTCCAAGTAATTGTACAAACAGTAGAGTTGAAAAGGATCTGCACACAATTGTCATAAAATGTAATTAATTTTGAGTAATTCGCAATGGAGAAAAAGTGTTGTAGAGAGTAAATTGGACAGGAGACTTCTGTGCTGGGGAGATGAGGTTTTGAAAGGCTGCTGACTAATACAGCACTGACCTGAAAGCAAATCCTTACATTCATGCTGGACCAGCTGTTTCCATGACAACAGTTGTTATTAGTAACTGAAAATGTATTGCTGTTACGAGTGGCAGCATATTTTTTTTTTTTTTCAGTTGAATTCAAGAGCAGCTGGGTACTTTACTCATGAAGATAAAGTGCTCAGATCGCTCCAACACTAATGTTATGTGCTGCACCTCTCATAATACAAGCCTTATACTTACACATGATACAAAGAGATGTGTGGATTGCTTTAGGGAAAAGACCTCAGAAGGCATAGCGTAAATGGCAACTTGTATCAAAGAAATCAAAAGAAAATAACCACAGTCATCACCGCGCTTTAAATTAACTCTTTAGTGAGATTCCCTGGGGATTCAGGCTGACTGCAGTGTTCAAGTAACAGGTAAATCCCGTTAGGAGCTTGGTGAGATAGCCTGGCATCCCCTGGTGCAATGCCTGCCTCCTGGGAGGCACCCAGCACATTCTACCCTTTAAATTAAGCTCCTTCTTACACCCCACCCCCTCGTGTTCCTGTCCCAAGAGCAGCAATTTTTATGACCTCCGAGGAAACCAACCTATGGGGAACCTGGTTGAGACCCGGGCCATGCCACCGACTCCGACAGCACCCCTGGATTGTACTGGTGAAGGCACTGAAGGGCTGGGAGCTGAGCCACTGCCACGGCTGCTGGTGCTGCCCGCCTCGCCTCCCTCCATGCCACCAGCCCTCGGTGGCACCCAGCTCCCCCTGGTTCCCCACTGACTGGTGCGATGCGAGTGCTGTCAAGCTCAGCTGCGGGGGGTTGAGCTGGTAAATAGATTTGGGATATCCCCCTCTGGGTCCTGTGAAGGCAGCGCACATCTTTACACCACTGCAAGGGAGAGAGGAGTGGAGCCCAGACAAATGCTGGTTGTCGAAGTTGCTCATGTAGGCAAAATTCCGTGTGTGGTATGAATGAGCCTGCAAACAGCAATAACATCATCAGGAAGCAAATAAGTTACAATCCACAATCAAAAAATGTTGCAAATTACATCCTTAATAGATTACATTTATAATCTACTTGAAAGAGATCTTTAGGCACTTAATTGACATATTCCAAGATAGCTATAACATATTGGCTAGTTAGATACCAATTGACATACTTATTAAATATCAATTAGCGCATTCCATAATTTGGTACCTAATTAGCTTGCTATAGCTATTCTATCAAATGCCAATTAGATGCTTGAAATTTCTTACAAGTTGGCTGTACTAAGATAATAATTAAGAATGCATTGCTTAAGTCATTTTTAGTTAATTACATGGCAAACTAATTTTGGCTACACACATTAGACCTTTCAATAAATCCCTCTTTATCAATCAATTGGTATCTAATGAACTCATTATTCTTTCGCAGCATCTGAGTGAAGGGTTGCTTTGCCATCCTGCTGGTGGTTGTATGTAGATGTAGCGCAGCGTGGAGGTGCAGCGCTGTGTGCTCGCACCCCAAGCTCTCCGATCAGGATGTGAAATGCCCCATTCCCAGCCTAGGGAGTTGTTCTTGTCCCTCTGTCCATGGATGCAGGAACCTCGTGGGGTTTGGGGGTGGGTGGGTGTGCAGGAGTCACGGTGGTCCCCCTCTTCCCTTTACCCCGACCACCTGAAGCGCGGAGGGCTCAGCACTGACCTCTTTTGCAGCAGCCATAGAGAGGCTGGGGTGCAAGAGCCACGGTGCCCAAGAAAAGGTTGAGAGGCGTGAGTTTGGGCAAGGAGGAAGGGCCAGTTGTCTGGAGCTGCTCGTTGGTGTGGGATGTGAGAGGATGGAGGAGGCTGAAGGTGGTGGTGATCCTTCAGACGAGGTGGAAAAATGTTGTAGCATGATCTTGCACTGATCCGATACAGTGACATGTCTTCCTGAGCTCTTCGTGTCCCCTACGGCAATGAGCACCACTCAAAAAATAAAAATAGCATGTTGTATTAATGTCTTCTCTCTTTTCCCCAGCAGCTATGAGTAAGCTGCCTGATTAGGCTATTGCCATATGTGTGAACATCTTTTATGTCGGAGGAACCTATTGCACAAAGACAGGCAAGTTCTGCATGTACTTTTGGATGTGATGACCCGCTGGTTGCCCCATTCCTTGCTGGAGGGAACTGTACAGTTCCTGCCCCATTCCTGAGACTTACTGTGCTTAGCTGGGCAGCTGTAGGTTTGCTACAGAGACCTCTGCATGGCCTCTAGCTTTGGATGGCAGGCTGGAAATTTGGTTACTGACAGCAGCAAGTAAGACTTATGGGGTAAATTGCAACTCACGTAACTCCAAGATAGTGCACGTGGGTGGCTTCACCTAGTCTGAGAAGAAACACGGGAGCTATAGCCCATGACTCCGCTCCATCACCTAGTGTCCTGGTCTGCTTGTCAGACCCTCTCTTTGTCTCTCATCTTTGACTGTAAATAAAATGGGATTTATTGCCCAGCATTTTGCCCATAGGTTCTAGTCTTCTTTTTAATTAATTTAATAAGTATGATGAAAGGCATGCCAGAAATACCCATATTTCCCACTTCCCAGTTTTTGCTCACATGTATGTTGGATGTGCATATGCTTAACTTAACAAAGTGATTTCAATGAAGCAGAGAGGGATTTTTCAAAAAGATACAGGAAATCTGAATTTCCTTTGGGCACTCAGTGAGTGCACTGTTCTCTGCTCACCCCCCAGGGCTGAAAGGCTAGAGATGAGCAGAACCTTCAGAAAAACCAGCAGCAGGGGCTGCCTTGCCTTGAAGTCCTGGAGCCATACTGGCCATCAGGGGTGGCATACAGAAGTGGCAGATGAGCACAAGCCCAAGATGACAGGAAAGAGTCTTCCTCAGCACTAGATAGTCAACCTTTATTCCATTTATACAAGTGTTTGGGCTTTTCCAGCATAGCCTGACGGTCTGAGCCCACCCCATCTCCTGCCCCCCAGCTGGCTTGGGGCACAGTCTTGGAGAAGTCAGTGACACTGTGTCCCAGGTTCTCCATGGAGCTGATGAGACCATCCGATGCCCGTCACTCATGGCAGACTTGTGGGGCTGTAATTAGGATTATTTGTGCTACAAAAATGTCCAGCAAGCTATGTCTGGTACATTTGCTTATGTACAATTCATAGATATGGCATCTAAAATCTGAACAGGTATATGTGCCTGCACATACCTGGGGGGACATATATACATGTGTGTGTGTAAGAGTTACATGCATACTTGTCCTGAGAGTCTGCAGCCTAAAGAAGGGCTTGCTCAGGGTACAGTCCTGCTGAACACCATGCCTGCTAGAAGTGCTTCCAGCTGAGCAAGGACAGCCATTCTTGGAAGGCACTGCTCAGAGCATGCAACCACACCATCCAGGCAGGAGAACTGAAGGGGAGACAGACACAGGATGTTGATGGGAGGCTGGGGCAGAGCTGCCTATGAGCAAGGTCTCCTTCCCTCCTGTGCAGCACCCTCGCCTGCCTCTGCCCTTTGTCCATGTCCATCCTGGGCACAGGGGGCATGGCCCTGAGGCCAGGACAGCTGCATCCCTTCACCAACCACATCCATGTGCATGCTGCAGTGAGACCTCAGCAAAACAGTCCTCTTGCTCATGTCCGTGGCAGGCAGCGAGGCTGTGAGCTTGCTCTTGAAGCATGGTCCTGGCTGTAGTGCTTCCCCCCGGGGCCTGCTGCAGTTCTCCATGCCAGAGCCCCTTCCGAGCAGTGCTTCTGGGGAGAGACAGGATATGTCCCCCTTCAGCCCTGCATGTATGTGAGAGGTTATGTGCTCATGCTAACAGGGTGGGGAAGAGCAATTCACTGTGTGGGGTTTGACAACTACATTTTTTACATCAACCAAAGCCAGAAGCTTGAATAAATGCCTTTGTGGTGACAGAATGAAAGGGCTGCACAATTTTTTCTTCGTTTTGACATAATGAAAAAAGGCTCTTGACAAAATCCATTCTGCCCTTTGGATGAAGTTATTTGTTTGACTAAATGCACTGACTCCGTCCAAATTATTTATTAGACTTGCTTGTCTTTGCAAGCAACCTGGATTCCTGCAGGGGTGGGGGCAAGAGGTGGGTTCTGGATTAATCTCATTGACTGATAACAAGGCAAACCCACAGAAGATCTGCTTTTTACTTAAAAAATAATAATAATAATAAAAAAAAAGGGTGAGGGTGAGGGGACAAGCCCAACCACTGCATATTTTGCAGGCGTGGTCTAGGACCAGAGGCTCACACTGGGCTATTTCCTGCCCACAGGTCCATGATACTCCTGATAAAAACTCATCACTGTGTACCTGTACAGTCGCAGTTGTCACCACCAGCTTTTCAGAGGTTTCAGGAGACTGAGACTTAGGAAAAAAGGAAGCAGTGCACGGGAAGAAGGATTCCAGCTCCTCTCCCCATGGGCTTAGAAAAAGTAAAGAAGGGAGAAGGCAGTCCACTGAAGACATAGGAAAAGGAGAAAGAGGAAATAAGTAATTTGAGAACATGCAGTAGAGCAGGGAGAGAAATTAAAAGCTTCAGTGAAAAGGGATGGATAAGGGAAAAGTGAGAGCTGAGAGTTAGCCAAAAGGTTGCCACAATTACAAAGGAGCTTGGGGAAGGCCTCACAAAGAGAGGTTAAAGTAAAATAGCATAGGAAGAAAGAGAGGGAAGGGACTGTAGGAGTGGGAGCCACACAATGTTATTGAGGAGCCCTCATGTCCCTCTGTTACATTTGTGGAGGTGACAAGACCTGGGAGAAGGAGCAGAAGCCACACCAGTCTGTGCTCCTGCTGCTTCCCCTAGCACTGGCGTCGTCTCCCCTTCCCTTCAGTTCCTGTTCTCCTCTTGATTTCAGCATCCAGATGGCTCTGCCAGCTCCATGGGGTGCCCTGAGTGGTGTGCAGAGATGCACGAGGCAGAGATAAGCAGAGGGGCATGTTTTAGGCACTTATTGCCCAGGTGGCAGCACGCAAGAACCAAGAGGTGGTAGGAGCTGAGGGCACTAGGATCATGTACACCAATCAACAGATTCAGGGGGACCGAGTCCTCCGTCCAGCCCTTACTCAAGCCTGCCCATCAGAGGTCCCGGGGATGTCCCAGCCACGAGGCTGCTGCTGTTTAATGTATAGTCCTGGAGTGTCCATCATGTCAGGTTTTCAGAGCCTGCTCTGCCAAGGGAATTCACAAACACGCACTCAGCCCACAGGCACACTAAGAAGGAGAACTGCCAGTCTATATAACCTTGGCGAGCACTGGGTGACTCACTAGTACATTAAAAGGACGCTGAGACCCCAAGAACTGTTTCTGTGCATTAATCTGAACCTTAGCACAGCTATGCAAGTTGGTGAGGTCCTCATTAGGACTGAGGTTTCTTTCCTGGTAGGAAGAAAACCATTTAACCTGTGTTGTTCAGGGGACATGCCTGCTATTCTGAGAAGCCAGCAACTCCTCCTGCATTCAGCTGAAACATTGCTAGAAACTGTTCTCTCCCCCTGGACTAACAGAAATGATTCTTCCAGCAAGAACACCTGCACCTTCATTACTCTTCTCCTTACACAGCCTGGGGAAAGGAGTCCCAGGGAGAGGTGAGTTTTAAAACATATCTGGAAACATATCTAGAGTATCAACTAATAATATGGACCCAGCTTCAAAGAGCAAGTTTTTGGAGGCGCATGCACTGACTTTAAAACATGAAGAAATTCAGTAAAAGAGGATCAGGATGGCATAGTTAAGACTTAAATACATTTCTCTTGGTTCCCTGTCCTTCTCATTGCCAACTGCCCACCCTTCTAGAAAACAACAGCAATAAAAACATCATGACATCTCTTGCTGGGAGCCTTCCAAGATCTCAAGGTATGTTGTTGTTAGCACCATGAAGCAGAGAATGATGGGGAACAAAGGTAGACCGTTATCATTTTATTTCCCATGGTTTTATTTCATAGGTTTATGTAGTAGCTTAGAGCACTACAGGAGCAGA
The DNA here is from genome assembly GCF_011077185.1 of Oxyura jamaicensis. Taxonomy (NCBI): domain Eukaryota; kingdom Metazoa; phylum Chordata; class Aves; order Anseriformes; family Anatidae; genus Oxyura; species Oxyura jamaicensis. Next base: position 4,520,123 of record NC_048912.1, read on the forward strand.
GAGCTCACTTCTAGCCCCTTGTGTGGAGCAGGAACCAGAGAGGTCTGGAGCACCCTACGGTCTCCTGGTGGCCTTTATGGAAGGGAGGATCTACTGGGGGACAAAGAGAGCAAAGTGTATTGGCCAGGCCCTGGCTGCTTCTCTGTTCTGCAGCAATTTGGGACAATTCTGTTGACGGTGGATGCAGAGGAAATACTGCCTATAAATAAGGGACTGTGCAAAGGGGAGATCTGTCCCCTGCAGTGGTGGGGGAGAGGTTAGGTTTATAGCTGGGAAAGAGAGCCCTAGGCAAGGCAAGGGAGAATCAGAAGCTTTTATCCAAGGTCCTTCATTATAGACCTCCTTGATTATCAACTTGTTTTGGTTTTGTTTTTCCCCTTTCCCTGTGAAACTGCTCCCACCCAACTCCCTGATGACTCAGGTGATGGTATTTCACTGCCCAGGTTTGTGAGGGTGGCCATGGCTGAGCACACGTAAATAGGAGGAGGCCTCTAATTGCCTGCCAGCTCCTGGAAGAAGGAATGCCCGAGACTATAAAGCTATGATATCCTCTGGAGCTGAGATGAGAATTCTCAACACCATCTTGATGACATATCTTTCCTAGTCTGTAAGACTTTCTCTTGGATTCCTTTTGGGCAGACATTTAAAATAAAATAAGTTTTAATAACGACAATGGGGAGGACCTGCCAGCCCTGAGCAGAAAACCTCCCCCTGGGGCCCTGATGATGGTCCCACCAGGGCTCATGGTGCTCCATGTAATAATGTTGCAAGTGGAGAGTCCTTCCCACAGCATCTCTTCCTTATCCTGAGCATCAATTAGTTTGCAGACATATAGTTTAGGGATTCATTAATTTAAAATCTCTTTATTGGCCTGTGCAACTACTCTGGTGCCATGCAAGGCTCTCCTGCTCAGCCAGCACCAGGGAAGGAAGGAGGTGTGTGCCTGCCTCAAACTCTTTGAACGCAGCCATCCAGCTGGGTTGGTTTGTCAGAGCTCACAACCTGAAGGGCAGATTTTTCCTGGCAAATTGCCTTGTGCCTTGAGCAGAGCAGTTCCCAGCAGGAGGTAGATGACCAGAAAGCCATGACCCAAACACATTTTGCTGCAGTTCAGGCATCTGAGCCCAGACTATGAGGATGTGACTTTCCATGACTGCTGCCCACCTTGGAGCTGCCATAGTCAGACACTTCTGTTTGAAATTGTGCCCATATTTGCCCAACTCAGGACAGGGCTGAGGAAGTCAATGCTGATGCAGGAACGAGGTGCTCCTTCACCACAGCCAGCCCTGTCCCAGGCACTGCTGGCTCTGCAACACTCCCTCCAAGCATGGGTGGAGGACCAGGGTGGTGGTGAAGTCTTAGCAGCCAAGCACAAGTCAGTTGTCTGCCTTTTCTTGGGCAAGACCTCTTTTGGCAGTCTATGTGAGGAAAGTGGGCTGGGTGGAGTAATAATTAATCTAGGTCACTTTTCTCTTTAATGTGACTTTTCCATCTATCAAGCATATTTTTTTACCCCTATTTATTTGCGTCCCTCACTGACTTGTCCTGAGCTCAGTTGCTGTCAGTGGAAACTACTGACATCTGAAATGCTGACTCTGAGGTTACTGAAACTGAACTAACACAGCCAGCTGCTCATCTGCTGTGTGGAGGCATACAGCCCTCTCCACTTCTAACTCTTCCTCCTTGCTTGGTGCTTTTGTGGTGCTTCTTGTTTGGGTTTCACACCTTCAATTCAATGGATGGTCTACTCTTGCCTGTTGGTAGTGGGTGGGCTAGGATGGGCTTCTTCATTCACAGGTGACCTTGGAGATATTTTTTCTTGAAATCAAGGATTGTGCGTCACAGGGAGCGGGACCTTCCATTTACGTAAGGGGAAAAATGAAATCAGACTGTTTTGTGGCTCTGCAGTTACGGGAATGGGAGAGCTCCTCTCCCCCCACTAAAAAACCCAGCCGAGCCATGGTCTGGGGTCACATTGACTAAACCTGAGAGCAAAAAATGCAGAAAATATGTGGAAATCACCAGGCAGAAAGAAACCACAAAAGGAAAACTGTACAACTTTTCATATTTGACTTTGGTGCGAGGCACCCACGTTACGGGAAATATTTGCCATGGTGCTATTAATAAAACCTGCTGAACAAATAGCGAGCTACTAAGCAGTTATCCTGCACATTAATAATCAGATATGGCATAATATCTAATCTAATCATTTAGTCTGTAACGGGACTAGCTGTTCCTTTGCTTTTAATTACAGCTTTCATTTTAAGCTAACTGTACAAATTGGCGAGATTTATGAAGCACCATTGAACACCATACCTCTGCCTGCCTCATGGCTCCACCATTACAATGCTCATTTCTGAACAGTAGATATGTTTAATCTGGTAAAAACCCTTTGAATTCACTTGGACAAATATTTTAGCCTTCATTCTTTCTGAACGAATAAGGGCGCACGGGAAATCGAAACCGGTTCAAAGTGAGTGCACAGTGATACTGTGGAGCTTTGTCTGATTCTTACAGAGAAAAGAGTGTTTCAGTTTTTGGCATGTATTTGGGATGAGATAGGCATAGGCATTTCCACTTGTATCTCATCAATAAATTCTAGTTTTAACCCTTCTCTTCTCATGATCATCCCTATTGCTTCTGTTAGCAAGTTATCTCAAGCCTATGGCTAACAAGGAAACCAGGACATCAGACTGTGAGGGGAACGCAGGACTCCTGCTCAGGCTGCCTGAAAACTCAGCGTTTCAGTGTGTTGGTGCACTGCTTGTTTTGGTTTTATGTTTTGAATGCTTTATTGTTTGAGCAGTGCACAGAGAAGGAATACAGATGTTGTCTTTGCTTTACAAAAGAAATTATTCTCTATGATGATAAACAGCACTAAGAGAAAAGTTCTTCCTTATGAGATTAAGCAGTAAAGACATAGATCTCCCCCACCCCACCAGGAAAAAGCTCCACACAAATGAACAATGAGTTATTTCACCAAATCTGTCTTTTATTCCCTCTGTCTTTAGATATACATTTGAATTTAGAAGTCTCTGCATTCCTGTTCTGCATTTTCCCAGTGTTCCTATTGGAAACCAGGCAGCCTCATGTAAGGGATGCCTGGGCTTGCAGCGCTCATACCCAGCATGGCCCTGGCTCACAGACGGTCTCCACACCTAGCTTTGTCTACGCCAGGACGACAACCTTTGGTAGACAGAAGTTGCTTGTGGGAAAGGAGCGTTGCAATGTATTATTGAGGCTAAGACTGAATCATATTGCCTTGAAACAAAGCAGAGCAAGACGCTTAATTTCCTGGTATGGGTGATGGGAGATGATGTGGCAGCCCTGCTCTAACACAGGCAAAGCAGTCAGCTGCCTGGAGCACTCACGGCATACTCCAGGCTTGTAAAAGCTACTCCACATCCATAACATCTCCAAAATGACCAGAGACTTGTCCCCTCCAGCACAACCTTCTACAGTGGCAGGCAGAGGGAAGCTCCTTCCCTTCTAGCATCACCTCTCCAGCCCTCCTAGACCCCTCTGCCCTACGCTGGCCCTCTCCTTTAGAGCTGAGAGGGAGTTCAACCAGCTCCATGTGCTCCCCAGGGCTGTGCCTGCATTGCACCCACCCACCACCTGCTGGCCTGGCACCACAGCTCCCTGCACCTCAGACAGCGCTGGTGTGTCTTTAAGTTTCATTTCTGATCGAGGCAGCCCGTGTCTATGAGGAAATGAAAACTAGAAAGAGGGATTTCCAGGGCCAGCAGCCCCCTCACATGGCCTCTGTCTCACCCAGCCCTTGAACCAGGCGGTGGGCGGCTGACTCAGCCCCTGCCACGCTTCCACTCCGGGGACTAGCAGGGGAAACCTCCTGGGGACCAGTGGCAGGGAAGTGGTGCCTGCAGCCGCCAGGACCAGACAGGTCTGCAAAAGCACTGTGTGCTCACGCTGGGATGTTGCACCCAAAGTACTGGTGCTGGGCTGCCACTGGGATGGTCCTGCACCGTGCTGCCTGCTCTCGTGCACCACCTTGTCCCTCTCCCTTTCAGCCCTTGCTCTTTTCTGTCACCCCTGCTTTCTGCGCTTTTACCCCTTTCTCTCATTTTGTTTGTTCTTGCTCTGCTCCCCTTCCCTGCTGATGCGGCAGTGCATATCTGGGATGAAGATTGGGATGAAGGATCCCATTGTGCCTGGCGCCACATCAGAACCTCTCTGTGGTGGGCTACCAGGAAGGTGCAAGCCCCATGCCACCTTCCCAGCCCTGATCCACATCCTGAGTCCCTCTGCTGTGAGTGGCGGTGGCATGACAGCTGGAGAGCTGAGCTCTTCCAGTCCAACTACATCTGGACCACTTGTATCTTCTGCAAAGGTCCCCAGGCTCTACCTGAAGGCATCAAAAGCTGAAGGAACACCTCTTCCTTTGGGAGTTTGTCCCAGTGATTCCAACATCCAGCTCTCCTGAAAATGTGTGCCTTGTTTCTAAGCTGAAAGTGTCCAGCTTCAGCTTCCAGCCTCTTGTTCTGTCTTTCCCTGCCAGACATTTAAGCTCTTTAATACCAGACTTCTCTTTACCACTGTCATCAAGTTGATTTTCATTGTTCATTTTGCTAAGATAAACAAAGATTTTTATAAACTTCTCACTTCAAGACATTTTTCTCCTGCCTTGTCATGATTTCTTTGGCTGTTTTCTGAACATTTCAACACCTGATCTAAAGTATGGGTGCCAGAGCTCTGCAGAGTTCTGCCACACTCTTGTCAGCAGTGCTGGGACCACAACCTTGCTTCCTCCCTCCTCCACTCTCTGTGTGCCACAGCGTGCCAGCAGAACCCCCTGTGAGCCTCTTCTGAAGAGGGTGGGCTTTGGGGAGCTCCTGCTTGGGTCTCCTCTTTTCCAGGCTCGCTCTGTACTCTTTTCTTCCTGGGTAACTTTGCACTTGGCTGCATTTAAAAGCTTTTATTTCCTTTTTCCTTAATTGTTCCCAGTTTACCAGGTGGCCCAGATGGCTCCATGGAGCTGTGTATGGGGCCCGGTCCCTGCTGCTTACTGCTTCCCTGCCTCTGTGTGAGTGGCAGCTGTGACAAGCAGGCCTCTCAGATGCACCTCAGGCCTTTGGTGGCAGGAATGGCAGCGGGCAGCCCTCTGCCCACCACCAAACCCTGTGGCAGCCTCCAGCCGCCCTTCCCTGTGTCCTCCCCACAGCATCGCCTCCCCGGCTGGGCCTGGCCCCATGGCGGGCAGGCCTGCTCCCTCCGCACAGGGGAGAGGGCCTGCTTCGGGCACGGGGTGGAGGCGGTTCTCCAGCTGTTATAGAAATCATTCTGGAGTTAATCAATAACCACGACCTGTGCACAGGGTGAGCACAGGAGCCTCCAGCAGCTGAAGGCAGCGACAGATTATCTTGTATCAGACAGTGCTGCCCGAGACAAAGACTGTGAAATTAGCTATTGAGTGTAAAAACACAGGAAGGAGGTTTTCTGATGCAGGTCACGACCTGGAGCAGGAAATATGTTGTTTTCAGTCCCTTCCATAGGTTTTGATGTACTCATAAATGCCACCCTTCCACTCTGTTCTGGATTAAGGACACTGACAGTGGCTGGAAAACAGCCTGAGTTCACATCTGCTATGGGATCCCCAGGCTTTGCTATGGGATCCCCAGGCTTTGCTCTGGTCTACATGAAATCGTAGCTCCCTTCAGAGCACATGGGAGGACCTGGGCACTGAGTGAGATGAAGCAGGCAGTCAGCCTTGGGATGAACACAGCGCAGTGTCTCACCTTATGTTGGCTTTATCCCTCTTGGTTAAGTCCAAGAGCTTCCAACAGGGATCATCCACTTCTCCATCTCTGAATAAGAAACCATTCCTGAAACACAGTACGGGCAGGAGGTCTGATTCATGTCTTTGCTTCCCCATCAGCCCTGCCCATATACTCATATTTCATATAGGTACTGAGGTCCTATCTGAATGGGCATCCACCTTCACCCATTAACAACAACAAAAAGATAATGGTAATATAGGGTCATGCTGGTTTAAATAGAACAGGAATTTAAATCACTCTCATGATTTTTGTCTTCTTCTGACTTTTTAGTTTGGAAGAACCAGTGTTTTCTGCCTCACTCCACTAGGCTCCTTGAAGGGGGAAAGAATATTTCCAACAAAATATTCTTTAAAGTTATAAATTAATCTTTGTGGAGACTGAGGGTCAGTTTCAATGACTCTTGTGTGTAAAAACTTATTTTGGAGAAAATGTAGGAAAAAATCTTGAAAGTCTTCAAATAGATTTCTTCGTTTCAAATGTTGAAAGTATAGTAATCATGAAGGCTTTTAGTAAGAAATCAAAAATAGAATCACAAAATATAAAGCTGTAGCTATTCCAAACTGTATGAACTGAATTTCAGATTCACAGTGTTTGAAATGTTGACGATTCAGTCAGTCTGCAATCTGCATGCCAACGAGTCCTAGCTCAAAAGGCAGCCCTAACATTGTATAGGAATCTGAAAGCCTAAGGATGAGTGATGGGGCCTGCTCTCGAGTCATCCACTCTACTTTCCTCCAAAGCCTGTAAGTCCGTAAGGGAAGTCTATGGAGCCTTGAAAGGAAATAGATAAGGAGGTCAGAGCAGGGAAGAAAAAGAACCAGATGCGCATACTGAGAAGCAGTGTTCTGAAGGTTCACAGTAGAATTAAAAACTTCATGAAGCCAGAACCAAATCAGTGAAAGGGACAAAACCAGTCTCCTTTTCGAGTGTGCTCTGCTCGTCTGATTGTGCAATGGAACAAATGGAGCAAAATGGAACAAAGAGGTATTGCGTTTCCCTGCAGCTCGACAAGGTGCTCAGGAGAGATTGCTCAAGAGAGCTGGATTAACATCCATTGGCACGACTTGTCTCTACAAAATGTTCCTAAACCAGGGACATTTTCTTCCCTAAAGTAGTGGGAAAGCACAATAAAAGGCACCTTTGAAGACAATAGGGGTTTGAAACTTTTTTTCAGGGCTCTGAAATGTTTGCATGGGATTCTGTTCTCAAGCACATAAAAGGGAGAAAAGGCTTAAAATGTGAATGAGAGCAAAGACAGTACAAAATAATAACACAGGCTAGTAGCCCACACAGATTCGAGAAAGTACCTCTGGTGTCTGTTGCATACAAAAAAGTCGCTAATAAGCTATGCACGGGCCCCACCATGAAGCTAGAAAGCCTGCGTAAATTTTGCCATTGCTTCTTTCAGAAAGACAAAGTTTCCCCCTCTGTGTGCTCCCCATGACTACTCACATGGCTACCCCATCCCTGCTGCTGCAAGACCATCTCCAGCAACCCCATCTCATGCATAGGCACGTGAGCATCGTCTACAAGCTGTGCCACAAATTGCAGAGATGAGTTGCCTGTGCTTCAGCTGCTGGGTGGAAAATGCACATAGAAGACAGCCCGTAAAATTGTCCTACTCCTTCCATTTCCGCACTCACTTAAGTTCATTATCTCGGCATGCCTCTCCCTGAAATTGTGAATTAGCAAGTTGCCAAGGTGAAAAACACTGTCCAAACCATGAGTAGGGATGTGCTCCAGACAGCCCCTCTGCTACCATCTAGGGACTTGCACAGGATTTGGGTGCATTGAGATTTGATCTCAGAGCTGCCTGATCCCAAGGTGTTTGCAGGCACCAGTGTCCTGGGATCTTCTGAAGTGCCTGTGCAGGTTTCCTGAGCGTTAGGGAGGAAGAGTTTCTCCAGGAGAACAGTAGAGCATGCAGATTTATGGGGTCTGAGTTAGGAGAACTTGGGAATCCAGTGTTAAAGGAGGCTGAAATCTAACATGACTGTGAGCTCAAGGCTTTAGAGGAGGTTTTAGAGGATACTGCCATGGGGAGGCATTGGAGGGAGCTGGCGGCAGACCTTGAAGGCCCTCCCTACACACAGACTTGGGCTGCTGGGAAGTGGTAGGAAACCTCCTTCCCTGTGCAGCACCTGAGCCCCTAAATGCTCAGAGGTAACAAAGGCATTTGAAAACTACTTTATCAACACTTCAATCCAGGATGGAGATTTGGTTTCATTTTGATAACATCCTTTAACAATCGCCATTTTATTCACAGAAGTTCTGAAATTAAATGCAAGAACAGTAAATAGGGGAGAAAAATAATTTTAAAAGATAGGAAATATATTTACTGAGTGACTAAACCAACTGCTTTAGAGAGGGGAATAAAGATTTTGTCATGTTGAGAGGGGCTTACATGGGGGAGAAAATGAACAATAACAGAAATGCCCTAATGAAACACATGGCTTATCAGAAGTCCCTGAGAGCTCTCTTACAACAGTGAGCCCATGATCTTTCATTTCTAGACCTGTGGCAAGAAAAAAGGATACACAAGAGCTGTCCTCTTTAATGGAGCACATAATACAGGGACACAACCCCAGCATATGGCAGAGTGCAGTTACAAATAAGTCGAAGTTATCTTCACAGCTTATATCTTTGAAAGATGGACTTAGAATGCTTGGACCCAGTAGAACAGGAACTACTGGTATTTATCATGAGCTGAACCTCATGCTTTTGAAAAGTTCAATCCTGTAAGACTTTGGGGGACTCACTCCAGCCCAGGTTATCCTTTGATGATCTGGCTGGGACTCACGGCTTTCTCTTCCATCATCCATTTGGAGCAGATGTTTCCTGATGCTGGGCAAGACACCGCAGCTCTCAGCTCCTGCTGCTGCAGGACAGTGCTTGCCCAAGGACCTCACTGGGGTCTTCACTGCTGCTGTTGGGACCACCATCAGAAGAGTGTGTTGGTGTGTTTTCAGACAGGCATGCTGCCACAGGTGAAATAAATCCTTGCAGCCCCTCTGGCTGAGGCAGGACAGGCCGTCCCGTCCCCCCTCTTCCCTGCCAATGGGTCTTGGAGCGCCATTTGACAGCGCTAAGGCATTGAGCTGAGGCAAGCAGCACAGCACCAAGTGAAAAGGTCATTTGGTGATAAAGCGCTCACTTCCCACACACCGATTTTCACTTTGCTAGAAGCAGTTAATAAGTTACACCCTGGCTAGCACCAGCCGAGAACAACACATGCAGATATCACTAATTAATAGGGTTTTTCAGTATTGGTCTGAGACGAAAGCAGTCATCAGAAATAGGGGTAGGCGCGATAGGAATAAGAAATTGGCACCTTCACAGAGCAGCCTTTTAGCCACAGAAATCTTGACTTAACGGAAAGTTACAGATCTCTGCGCGCGGCAGTTTCCGGAGCTGATGCGTTTATCAGACCTCCCTGGAAAACGATGGCTCCCCCATTTTGAGCCCAGCCCAGGGTTTCTTTCCACATGGGTTAATGAACAGGCCTGTAGTTAGCTGGTAAAGGACACGTGCTGCTTCTCCCACTGAAGGTTCACCTGCATGGGTGCAGCTGATGACAAAAGGGGCCCTCTTAGGACTATCGCCCCTGCCAGCTGTTGAGGGATCCACGTTCACTCCCCAGAAGGAATGCACTGTTGGAACAGATTCCGCTTTTCTCTGCTCTTTTCTGCAGCTCTTGTAATCTTCCCCCCAAAAGCAAATGAACAGGAAGGTTGGGCATGGCCAGGCTGGACCTATCTCCCCATGCTTCACTTCCAGAGGAAGGAGGGAAAGGGAAGAAGCATGGAGGAGAATTGCTGCAAGGGTGGGAGGAATTGTGCCCCTTGCACTCAAGTGCAGAATCCAGTCCCTGAACAGATTATAAAGCAGCTCATCACCACAAAAGAGACTCTTACCTCTATTTCCCTCCCACTACAATGTGGCAGCAGTGTAGAGGTGAGAAAAAGGTATCTGCAGTCTGTGTTTTCTTGTGTTTGGAGGCTCTTTCAACATCTATACTCTGAGTTTCCTGCAATCGAGTCCTAGATGGCACAAAGTGTCACCCGATCCAAGGTCATTCTTGTCTTGTGAATTCCAGGCTGCAGAGGACATATGGACATGAGAGCTCCTTCTTGCTTTGGGAGAGGGAAGCTCCTTTCCAAACCAGTGGATAGCACAGGGGAGAGGTGCAATTGTCAGGGAGAACACAGTGCTTTGGTACTCAGAACTGGGTGGGTCTTTGTTGTTACCAGGGTGCTTATCAGGTGTTACTAACTCATCTCATCTTTCTCTTTCAGTGCCATTCCAATCACCAAGCAGACTCTAATAATGTGATTCTTGGACAACCTGACAGCAACGGAGAAATGCCATTTTAAAATATTTTTAAATCCAATGATATTTCAAACTCAAGTTGGCAATGTGATCTGGAGCATGAACCATGATCTGGGATCACTTGGTGTTGACAAGACCAGAGACAATCTCGCTTGGGTTCTGGGACTTGTCCCATCAACTGAGCTGTGAGGAAGGAAAGTGGGCACCCTGAAGGCAAGGCCGTGACAGTATCCTTGGGGGAAGAGAGGGTGCCTAGGGCCTGGGAGTGCTCAAAGAAAAGCAAATGGCTGGAAAATCAAGGAGGGCATGCATGACCTCCAGACAAAGACAGAAGGAAGCTGTCTCGGGTGCTCAGCCCTATCCCTAAGGAGCCCCTGCGGTGGCAACACTGGGGAAGCTGAAATCAAAGAAATGGAAGGGATTGTCCACCCAGTGATAGTTATTCTGGACAGGGAAGTCCTACATGCCACTGGGACCAGACCCTGCAGAGCGTGTTTGAGGTAGTAGCAGAGCGAAGGCATGGCAAAGGCAATGAGGCACTGCTAGGATGGGGTGAAGAACGTGACAGCACCATCAGCATGGGTTGAAACCCTTCCCACAGTAGCTGTGGTGTCCCACCTGCAAGGAGCACGTCACTCCTAAGCTCCCTATGGTCTGGGTGGCAGAGTCCCACTAACAGCCTGTCTGTGAGGGCACAGGGCCATCCTGCCCCGGAGGTGCACAAGAGAACAGTGCCTGCACAGCTCCACAGCCTTCCACCCTTTTCAGGGACTAGACCAATATTAGCTTGCACTGGTGGGTGATGGCAATCTTGTCTTGTCTGTCAGTTGTTGCTGTCTCACTGAGTTAACCTTTCTTTTTCCCTTGTTGTTTGGCCCTCTGGGTTTATGCTGGTGAGTCAGGAGATGATGCTGATAAAGATCACTGAGAAATCAACTCCCAGCTGTAAGCCAGGCAAGTGAGATGCTGGCTTGCTAGAGGAACTCTGCAGAAATCAAAGCAGGGACTTGAATGGACCGAGCAACACCTGGTGGAAAGGCTCACGGTGGATGGCCTGATCTGGTTCACAGATGACAATTCTTCCCCACCAAATCCTGCCAGCAGGATTTCCAGATGCAGCTATGATGTTGTTGGCCTTTTGCTCGCAGCATTTTTTTCTCTTCAAAACTGAAACCGAAATAAAGAAAAACTGAATTCAGGATGACCTCAGGCATTAAAATTCTGGCTTCTAGAAAATCTTCAGAAACTTTATTTGGGTTCGCACAGCATGGCATTTTTGATCTAAACCAGACTGTTAATAGGTTTTTATGTTCATATTAGCTTTGTTTACTAATAACAGCCTCCTGAGGCTCCTGTCCTTTTTGTGTACTTTCAGTCCCCTTTGGCTCTAAGCATTCAGCTTCATATGTCGTTTTTTTGACAAAGATCATTCCAATTTAACCTTTGGGCAGGCTCCACAGGAGGATTTGGGAATCTTGGTTAAAAAATTAAAGCCACAGAAATCTCAGTACCAAGCACGTCAATATCTCCTGTAAGAAAGTTTTCGAGGTCACATGAAGGTGATTTTGTTCCACCTCTTCAACTTGTAACCACTAGTAGCAAAGCACTGTCCCTTTTGGTGATTACAATAAAGCAAATGTTCTTGTGGTTTTTGTGTACCTCCACTGTGGGATTAGAGCTAAAGGGATAGCTTATGGGACAAAGTACTTCCATCCTTGGGAAAAAGAAAAAAAGAAAAAAAGAAAAAAAAAAAAACACTCAATCTGAACATTCAATTTCAACAAGTATTTCAGCGACAGATGGGACTTCCCATCACAGGGCACTTCCTCTGAGAGAAGGAATCCACTAATATCGGAAGCACAATGCATGGCCTGTGCAGCCTCTCCATGCTCATCTGGTCCCCTTCAGACACCGAATGTGACATTCCATCTGGTAACCATGTGCATTCGAAATACATTTATGGGGAGACAAATTACGTAGCTGTAGGAGGCATTTCAGAAGCTCTGTTCACAGCGCCATCAAAGACTGCAGGGAACGGGAGCAGGAAGACCTCGCCTTTCATATAACACCAGTAGCGTCCTCTCTCGTGGCTACCAAATGAGAATTTTTATGGGACTGCAAGAGACAGAGGTGGTGAAGGAATAAGGTTTTGGTTGCTTGTTTTATCGAGTCTGATCATGTCCTATTTACAATAAGGTCTAGCGGGCAGCGAAGCGCAACTGTCTTGCAGGCTCCTGCCTCTGGTAGCAGTGGCAGCGGGTGAGTGCTGAAAAAGCAGGAGGATTGTGCTGGCAGATGACTCCAGGATAGCTACTGTTTGATCTGATGTACTAAATATGATCCTTTTGGTTCAGCTACCATGCTTTGATTACAGGCTAAAAGCTGTGTGCGTACTTAAATGCGTGAGCAAATATACTGAACTGTTTCTTGGAAAGCAAGCTCTCACAGTTTAATTTATCTCACTTATCCCTCCAGTCTGGCAGCTTATAAGTAACTGCTATGATCAGAGTTGTTTCCCGTTCTATCTGGAGGCAAATAATAGCTTCACAGAGCAGGATCCGAGGCTCTCTGTACCTAAGTGTTGCTCACAAACAGAACATTTGAAAATCGTGATCCAAGCGCTGGGTGTCAGGCAAATAGTCACCTTTTGCTTTTTGTGGTGAATCCGCTGCCTGGACATGGGCCAGCATGACGCACCATGGATCAGGTACATCCTGCTGTTAATGAGGCAGTGACAACACAACCACGATTGTGTTCTTCATAATAGGAACTAATGGGGCATGGCTGCAGAGTAAATGATGCCACGTATGTAACTGTGAGACGGATGTGTGAATTTAATAGGGCAGAGATTAGAAAGTAATCAATAAGCCTGGACGGTAGCCTTAATGGAGCTGATATGGTGAAGAAGCATGGGGAAGCAGAACAATTTTTGCAAAACAACTCAAATTCCCAAGTGGGGCTTCCACGTTGCCTTCAAAAGGGGCTGAGCAGGACACCTTGCACCTGGGGATGCACCTCTTAGAGGGGGGTGCATCCAACACAGATGCTGCTGAAAAGCTGGGTCTTCCCTGATGAGAAATATCACTGTTGACTCAGGGGCCAACTTCCATAGTGATGTTGCTCAAAAGTAACTCCGTTTGTTTATGACATCTCTGTATTTGTTTGTTGGGATCCTCATGGGCAGTTTGTGACCCACCAGGTCTGGAGTGACTTTGCTCAGGAGCTAGCACTGGAGCAAGGAGGGCACATTGCTTGGGCTGAAATGATGAGCTGTGTTTTGTAGTGTGATCTACTGGCTGCAAAAATGGGTGTTTTCAGTGAAAGCCTAACTCAAGGGCTTAAAAAACCTGCCTGTTCAATCCTGTACATGGGGTGTGTCTCCAGTAACACCCCTGGGATGGGGGAGGCAGGCAATGGTAGGGCATCTCCATCTTCACTGGACACCAGGCTAGAGCAGACCTGCATGGCTCATTAGGAAGAACTCTTTGTAAAATTATGTGGAAAGAAGCACATTGCATCCTTTTAACTGAATGACACTAGCTTAGGTAACAGTATTTTACTCCCTGTGGTGCTAAGCAAGTCATAAATCCTTGGAGAATTGAAGTAATAGACATAACCCTCCCCTGTTTTCTTCCCCCTGTGACTCCACTCTTCTCCACTCCTGTATTAATGGATATTTTAAATCTGGAAGGAATTCAAGAGTCTGTAGTAGGTAGTTAAACATCCAGATGTATCAGTAATAATTATGCTCAGCTTGGGGAGGCGAGGCACTTGAATAACAGGCATGGTTTCCATGGATGGCTACAAGATTATAAACATAAAATTTATAAGTGGAATGGGAACATTTGGTTTATTTTCTCTTCTCTTTACAATCACTGCAGTTTAAATTGAAAACAGTGAAGGGTAGCAGAGCCAGGCAACAACCTGAAGATTGTAAACAAAATAATTCATGTCTTACTGATGGGATATGGTCATATAATCAGTAAATTAATTTAGCCTACTCTAGTTTCACCATTAACTTTCTATTTTCTCATTTCATTGGCATTTCCCTGCCCAGTTTATGTCTCTCCTCAATACATATTGTGCTATAAACCAGAAGCAAATATCTTGAAGGGTAAATAAAGAGGTAACGAGTCTACAAAAAATATGTTATTGAGGCACATTAACTCCTGGTTACTATTTTTTAAACTTTTCTTGATCCAAGATTCATTTTTACTATTTGATTGGTTTCCAATATAAAAATAAAAGCCAGTACATTAGACTTTTACACTGTGCCCTTAGTACCTAATGGCAACAAATGCTTCCCTGATACAAGACAAGTATTTATGACCCGGAAAGGAAGGGAAGGGTTGCAAGCCTGAGGGCATGAAATCAGGGTGACTCAGGACAGAAGCTGGAAAATCACTTCAGAAGATCTCCCTAGACATCTTGGACAGTTGCTGATCTAAGCCATGGGCTGGCAAGAGAGGTACCAATAATTCATGTTGATTTAAAGCCATCTTTGCTACAAAACAAAGCAGACACCTGATATCCATGTGCAAAACCTGTTTGTGCAATAGCACATCTGTGAGTGTGTGCAATTAGTGCAATTAGAGAGCAATTTATATGTAAATACCCATCCAGTCAAATGTGCCTTTACTTAATTTGTGTATGCACTGGAATATAATCCGGGGGGGCTCTGCATTTCAGAATCTGCCCCTTAATGACTGATGTGAGTGCTCACACAACCCAAGCCATATTTTAACCTCCAGCTTGCAGTGCTCCGACCCTATGGGCAGCAAGGGCCAGTGAGGTGCCAGGACAAGGATCTAGTCCCCATGCAGCAGGGCAGAGCCTGCTCTCTCTGCTCACTCTGCAAGCAGCAAGGTATGAGAGATGAGTGAGCCTGGTCTGTGCCCAGACCCTGCTGACTGTCCCAACTCTGCTCCTCCTGGCCCTGCGGCCCCACGGGTGGACCCATGCTGAGTCTGGCCACCTCTGAGTGAGTGAAGCCAGGGTCATTGCAGGACCCCCAGCGATGTGCTCATAACCTGCCAGAGTAAGGTGGGCTCTAATGGGACAAAACCAGGATCAGATTCAGGCTCTAATCTACAAGAATGTGGTCGGGGTGGTGAAGCTGAGAGAAATGACTTGAAGGCCTCTGCTGTTCTGAGAAAGACCAGGCTGCTACCTGGGATTCAAGCCTTTACTCTGACCCACTGTTCTTCAGTGGCTGTCAGTTCCTCACCCACAAAAACATTACACGATGACACTCCTTACAATGCACCCGAGGACAAGAGGACCTCAGCCTCTCCTGGTGCAGGAAGAATACAGCCTCTTCACCCATCCCTGCTTTTGCCAACAGAGAATTTGGACTGATGAAACATGTAGGGCTGTGATAATTAGCAGTGCACATCCTGAGTAGGTTAAGTGGGGTACAACATCACCTCTTCTCCCCCCAGAGGCAGTGCCAGGCTTGAAGGCTGAAAGCACAGAGGGGACAAACAGCAGTTGTGTGAGCACAGCATGCAACACGTGCACGCAGGTTTACCAAAAAGAGGATAAATTTTAATAGCAAGAATATTTTAACTGTTCATCATGTAAACAGCATTCGGGGCTGATCTGATCAATGCTGCTTAGCAGACCACATTTGGCATGGTGCTATATATAGTGTTCCTGGAGTTTTATTTAATAGGATGGTACATTTGATCCTAATGTGCCATCTCAGAAGTAATGAAGCAGAAAAGATCTTTATCTTCTGTGAAAGTTGCAGTTATTGGCATCCATTCAGAAAAAAAAAAATAAAAGTAATTGCACAGTCTTTGGAGATATTGTATTGCTAACTGATTTCAGTGCAAAGCTTGGGTGGTTTTCATTCTGAGTTAATCAGGCAGTGGACCATGTATGTGGCAAATACATCACTTTCAGCCACTCTCCAGATATTGACAAATACAATTGCTGGGGCTACTGCCTGAATGAAAGATTTCTGTGTCTTTGGATCCCTCTTTCAGAGCAAAATAAATAATGAAAAAAAATGAACAGGAGAAGGAAGACTCTCAACAATGTGCTAAAAGCATCCCTCTTCCTAGAGTACCGCATGGCTTGCCGTTCACTTGCCTTATTTTTGAACAACTGATGCAGATGGCGCAAGAACTCATATGTTTGTGATTGCTCAACATGCTAAATATAGAGCTGGGAATGAAGACGGGGGCCTAAATTCATAAGAAGAAAGACTCAGTGATGCAGTGATTACATTTTAGTGCCGCTACCTGTAAGACAGGAGCTAAACCCCTCATGTATGACATGACGAGACCTCACCGCCTGCTAGCCCCAAATACCTGTGGGTGAGGAAGATGCTTTATTGCTGGGTTGATAAAAGAGCAAAGCAGGAGCTGCTGACATGACAGGAGGTGCTGGGGAGGGGTCTGTGGGCTTTGTCCCCTGATGATGTGACTCCAGGCTGGTGGAGGCCTCTTCCTCCAATGCCTTGCTGATTTGCATGAGTGCTGGGTGAGCTCACCTGCCCTTCTTTCTGCCTGAAGATTTTATAAGTTTCAATTTCTGAATAGCAGAAGCCCAGGACTACTTGTGTCCTGACATCAGCTGAGGGATGATCAGGAGGTACAGGGCAGATGGGCAGCTTCCTTGCTCTGCTCTGCTTGCTGGTGGGGCTGCTTTCCCCACCACCCCTGGCTTTTTGCTGTGAACCATCTTCGTTGCAGTCTGGATTTGCCCAGCCTGCAGCCGTGGACAGCTCCTGTGGGCACAGGTTCAGTGCGTGCCATGGCCAGGGAGGTGTTTTTCACCTATGGAAGTTATTGATATCTCACTGGAAAGACAATAAGCAGAGGCTGGGCAATGAGAGCTGTTATAAAATGGTCATACGAGCTCTGTCTCATGGGGTCACAGGTAGAAAGTCGGCCAGTTTTCAAAAAACATTCCATAAAAGATATTTCAGACCAACCCGAATCTCTTTGTCTGCCTACGGCCTGCTTCGGGGTCACCCCAATAGATCTTAGAAAATAACATAGTGAAAACCATCCTAAAAAGGCAAACGCTGTCCCACGTGCTACTTCTCCTGGGATGATCTTTCACCCCTCTCGGTGCAGAGCTCAGCCAGCAGGGCACCGTGGTCTCGGAGGCTGGGTGCCTGCTGGCATCCTCCTCTCTGGGGAGTCCACGACAGGCACGAAACCTGCCCCTTGTGAAGCTGGGAGGGAATGCAGCTCTCCGCAACCTGCTCAAGCTCTTCTGGCCTTTTGAGGGTATTTCCTGGGAGTTTTGGGGGCTCTGCGGGTTTGAATCATGTTACCGTGTAGCTCTCCACAGGCACGGCAACACATTGGGCAGCTTCCCCCCCTTCATTTTGTCATGTAAATGTCAACGTGAATCATCAGGAGAGAAGCAAGAGTATCAGAATGGCTGGGTTTCCTGCCCCGGCAGTGACATTTAGAGCATTTTTCAAGGCAGCGATCTCGATAGCGGGCACTCGTGGGAGCTTGTCAGAGGGCCCGAGTCTCTTGAGCGTAGCCTCATCGGAAGACACGCGGTAAAGGGCACCCGATACACAAAACCGTGCCTAAAAGAGGGCATTTCAGCCTGACTCACGGCACAGCACCTTCCTCGGG
This sequence comes from Oxyura jamaicensis, assembly GCF_011077185.1. Lineage (NCBI taxonomy): Eukaryota > Metazoa > Chordata > Aves > Anseriformes > Anatidae > Oxyura > Oxyura jamaicensis. The sequence goes on from NC_048912.1 coordinate 4,537,857, forward strand.
GTGTCTGCGGGGACAGCTCTCCATTGCCCTGCCCTGGGCTGCAGCAGCGTGTCTGGGCTTCTCTCGGAGCACGTCATGAGGGGGGGGTTGCATATAAACCACCCTCGCTGCTGCTCGCTCACCCCAGGCCTCTGAGCGCTGCTCCTGGCACAGCCCAGGCTCAGTCTGGGTTCCCAGCCCCAGGAGAGGGGACTCTGGCTCCCACCCTGCTGTTGCTGCCTTGCCCTTGAAGCACAATGGTGAGGCTTTGGGTTTTCCCTGGGAGAACGGCTGTCCCAGTGAGCCAAGTTCCAAGCAGGAAGGATGCTGCTGAGCTGGGGGAGCTGTTTCTCATTTTCCTTGGGTGAATGGCTTAAAAGAGCTTCTGTGCTCCTCTTTGCTGCTTCTGCCCTCGAGCCTTGGTGGCCACCTCCATACTCCCAGCCGAAACCCATGTTTTTCAGGGGGTTCTTCTAAAGAGTGACAAAATTCCCATTGGGAAAATAGTTTGGCAGATGCTTAATCTACACAGGGAAGGGAACTAGGTTGTAAATGATCCATTTTCAATCATCTTCTCCCTTAGATACTCTTCTGCTCCCAAGACTTAACTGAAGAAAGGATGTTTTGGGGTACTAAATTAAGAATAAAAAATTCTACCTCCAGCCCCATACTGGCAATTATTTCTTCCATCCTAAAAACCTGGTGCATCCACTCACTGGAGTGAACTGAGCTGAGCCACACTGTCTGAAATCAGTAAAAGCCCCCTTAGGCAACATCTTTTTAGCTTCACTCTATTCCTCTCTGAAACTTCCCTCTGTGATTTGTGATGAAGGAATCTTTCTCTATTTTTAATCACCTTCATCATCATCTCTGCTTTATCCTTCCCCTCCTGGCCCAGAGACTCTTTGCAGGAGCTGCCTGTCTGTCTGTCTGTCGGTCAGGGGGAGCTGGTGCGGTTTGAGGAGTGACAGATTGCCAGTGGGAAGACAGGCACAGTCTGGGAGAGCAGTCTTTAGCTGATAATAACTATTTCATCAACATCAGTTCTTCTGTTTTACAAAGCATAATTCATAAAAAGAAAACCCTATTGGAAATTCTCACAATACATAAAAGCATATAAATAAAATATAAATGAGGAAAACAAGACACATTAATTACATACAGCAGAACAGGCTCATCTAAAAAGCTTGCTTGTCAGTTTTGATCTCAAGTTTGCTGGTGATACACCATTTTTTTATGGCTGGTGGAAGCAATGTGGAGAATAATCCTATCCAGAGATGAAAGGCCAGTGTGGTTTGAGCTCAGACAACCAGGCACCCAAAGCTCTGGGCTACAGGTACGGGACAGCAGAGGCGAACAGAGGACTTCAGATGAAGCAAGCTCATGGACCCATTTTAAGGTGGGATGGAAACTTTTGAAATTCAATGCAGCTTGAGCTCAGAGCTAGCAAAGGGTGCACAAAGCAGGGGAGAAGGGACGAGTGCATTCGCAGCTGACCAAAAGCAGGACAGCTGCCTCCCTGCATGCAGAAGAGAAGGGATGTAAGGGAGGGAACATGAGCGTAATTAAGCCTGGACATGCTGGTGTGTGAATCAACATCTCCACAAGACATGGAGAAGCTCTGACAACAGCTATGGGGACTAGCAATAATTCTTAAGTGGAACAAAGTGAAGCTGGCCATGCAATTGATCCAAAGACAGCATGCCTTAGCTCTTGGAGACCATGAAGCTCCACGTGTGGAAAGCACAGGTCCAAATCCCCACTGGACACCCTCCAGCCCTGGGCACCTACAGCCAGCATCGCCTGCTCGCCCAGCCTGCTGGCCTGGACCCTGCTGCTCCAGGGTGATGGGAGAAGTCCTGCAGGGCCCAGAAGGTCCCTGGTGGCTTGTTGTCTTTGTGCTGCAGGGCTGCAGGAGCACCATGCTGGGGCTGCTTGGCAATGAGAGTATGTTCAGCAACGAGGAATTGGGAAACAAGGGAGAAAAATGCAAAAATGCTTTGTAGAAAAAGCAAATGTGAAGGTAACACCTGGGCAGGGCAATGCCAAGCCACTCCTGGAGAAATTCCGTGGAGCGGATTCAGACTAGGCCCTCCCAAAGCCTAGCCTTCACATGACTTCTCCCATAGCAAAGACAGAATCTGTATTTCCATGCTTTGGGTCCCAGTGACACTGGGAAAGATCTGCACAGAGGCCTTTGAAGAGCACTGTTTACAAAACCTGTGTGCATGCACAGCCATTCAGATGCTCGTTGTTTGCGAGGGCAGAGCCAGAGGCCATGGCAGGGACTGTATCAGCGTGTGCAGGACACGTGGGTAAACATACGATGAAGTGAGTGTCACCGCTCACTGCTGCCGTGCCAGAAAGCCTCTGTGTCAGCTGCTGGCAGGGGCTTCAGCAAACTCGTGGCTGCCTGCATCCCTGGGTTTATCAAAGACCGCACAGCAGCCAACAGCCTATCACTGCCTCCAGACCAAATAAATCCGTGGCTCGTCTCCCAAGGTCTTTCCTCGGGCTCCCGTATCTCTGCCAAGAGGAGCGCTGCTGGAGGAGGGCGGCTGGTTCGCACGCTTGCTGCTGTCTGCTGCGCGCCGTCTCAGCCCCTGGGCTCCCATCCTGGGGGAGTGAAGGTGGTGTGAATGTTTGGCACGGGCTGAGGAGGCAGCGTGAGGCTCTGCTGCTCTGCCATGGCCTCACAAGTCTCCAGGAGGGAGTTTCCATGAGGTGATGGGAAGGAAACTCCTCCTGCAAATCGCAGACTTGCCCCAGGTTCCTTGGGTGGCAGCAGCTCCCTCCTCTGCTCCCCAAAGGGGGAAACTGAGGCCCTGGAACTCCATCCCCAGGCTGATGTCAGAGTGTGTTTCCCATGTCCCAGCCCAAATACAGCACGCTCACACTTCCCCTCCTCTGCCCTGAGTTCAGCATGGTTTAAAAAGGTTGGGGTAAGTGCAAAAGGGGCATTCTGAGGGCGCGGAGCTGGCTGGGGTGCAGGGCTGGGGACAAGCTCTGCCCTACAGAGATGTTCACAGAGGAACTAAAACGCTGGGTGGGTTTCGCTTCACACCTCTGTGTTTTCTACCTTTTTGTGTAGCTGGTAGGGGCATTTTGTGTATTTTCTTTTGCTTTTAATACTACTGTGTCAGCAGCACGACTGGTGAGTGTATTTAGAGAAAGCCTTATTTGTGTGAAGAAATTGCAGGTATCTAAAAACATGAAATGCATTCAGACTCATTATGGTTATGAAAGCTTTTTCAAATTCTGAAAAACACAAAACATATTCCTTTTATGATTCAAAGTTAATGCAGTTTTATTCAAAACATTGTAAAAATGAAGAAAAAAATATGAAATGAACGATGTTATTTTGGGCCAAACAAAACATTCAGTTTCACCATGAAGATTTCTTCCTATACTCACAGGCTGGATTTTTCCTCTTTTCTTTCCATGGCTGCAAACCAAGAACACACTTACTCACCTGCTGCCACTCACCCGAGGCCGGCACTGAACCGAATGCACCAGTGGCCCCTTGAGACACAGTTTTGTCTCCTGGCCAGCTCCACACTCAGAGCCACAGGGAGCGTGGGGGCCTCGCATGGACACCACAAGTAGCTGAGCCCTGCAGACACCTGGCTTACCAGTGGAAATGGTGACTGTTACCCTGTCAGCAGAGAACTTGGCATAGCCCCCTTCACTGCACACCTGCTGACCTTGATGAGAATGCAAGTCCTGCTCCCATCTTCCCTGGTCCCATCCCAGCACCCTCAAGGGACCTTCACAGTGCCCAAATCCATGTTATTTCCATAACATTAAATCCATTTAATATGGCATACCTCCTATTTTAACCCCTTTTACCTCATTCTGCTGGTGAGGAAGCCACAAGAACAGCATCCTGTACCTAAACCCAATTTCTGGGCACCTGCAGGCAAGTGCAATTTTACTTTTGCTGTGTGCAATTCCTTTTATCCATTTGACGGGGGAGCCCCTCTTGAAGGTCTTAAAAAGGACCGTGGGCATTTCTCGGCCACTCTGGAACCATGGATTTAAATGGAAGAGTTTCTTCATGGCAACATATCATGTAAATTTTCCCTTCTAACAAATAGCAATCTCCAGTAACGCAAAAGCTGGTAAAACGAACGTTTACATGTCAGGCTCCCACAAAACTCACTAGGACAGGTCTTGCTATAAAACCCCACAGAGAAGCATGAGGATTTGAAAATTATGCCTGTTACTAGAAAATGATCAGACTGAACAGGGAAAATTTAAGGCATGGCCAGGTTTCAGACCCTTTATGTTTGAAATATAGAAAACTGAAGAAAATTATGAAGAAATTTTCAGCTGAGATGTGAAAAACTTATCTTGCAGAAATACAAAATAGGCATTCCTGCCCATTCACAATGGCTTTTGGAGTGAAATCCTGGATATCTCTACACTGGCAGCAGAACTGTCATTGCTTCAGTCCCCAACTACACAAGTCCAGAAGCTGGGGCTGGGAAGGGGCCGATTTCTCCTCCAAACTGGAGAGAAATCAGCAGATGCTGAGAGAGAGAGAGATGATGTGCCCAGCAGAATAAATAAATAAATAAATAAATAATTAAAAAAAAAAAAAAACTGGGGGGCAAAAAGGAAGCAGCCAGATTTTATCTTTACTCTTCCCGTGTCCCAAAATCTCTGGTTCAGGCTGAGCAGTGGATAGCACTAGCATGCCTGGGCCAGCAGGAACCCCAGCAGGGCTGTGTGTGGCAGCAGCCTCTCTAAATGCTGTTAAACTACTGCTAGTTTGAGAAACCCCTGTGGGTCTGGGGTTACAAAGTGCTAAGCCTCCCTCAGCACTAACTGCTGTCAAATATTAATGCTGTTCCCCTTCCAGCCCTTATTCACAACAAATTTTCATTGCAGCAGGAAACGTCGCTGCCCACCAGCTAGTCTGAATAGCAAAAATGTGGGATTAATTGACAGCTGTAAGACTAAACAAGGAGCCTTTTAACTAAGCAGATACTGTTCCCTGCCACAGGAGATGCTATCAGTCCTGACACAAATAGCAGTGACAGACCTGGAAGAGGTCTTCAAGGAGAAGAGACATTTCAATATGATGCTGATGATCAAAAATCCCACAGCCCCTTGACAACGCTTTGCCTCTCCTGCCTGGGAGAGAGGCAAGGACACTGATGCCCCATGAGCAGACCATGTACGCTCCTGCATCGAGCAGCCAGGCTCCACTGGTCCTGGGAGACCTGCAGAGCTGTGGGCATGGAGGAGACCCCTGGTCTGCTCTGGTCCCTCAGACCACACTGCCGCTGCCTTGCAGAATGCAGAAATCCCCACCCTGCAGCTGCCAAGCCCCTGATGCACACTGCAGCATCTTCCAAAAAGGCTGCTGAGGAAGTAAAACCTCACCTGGGGCCAAAACCAGACCTGACGTAGCCCATCATGAGATCCCATGCATGAGATCATGATCTCATCTCATGTACCTGAGGTCTGCCTTGCTACAGAGGCGAGCACACCCTGGAGTGAAGGAGCAGCAGGCATTTCTCCAGCATCTCTGCTCATGAGGATCCATCTCCTTTAGCCTGACCTCTGTGTGCCTGATGGCTCTGCCTGGCAAGTAAAACACTTCCTTCAGCCCTGGCAGAGTGATGGCAATGTGTGAGGGTACAAGTTTGCTGAAAGGAGGACAAACTGTGCTGAAGTCCCAGCTACTCCAAAGACCTTTCCCTCTGGGCATGCTGTAGAGCACAGGCCAAGGCTGAGCAGACTGTGCTGCTGTACAGACAGACTTTTCTTGCAACCAAGCAAACCCAAAACAACAGGGTGCATGGGTCCGTCCTCTGTCTTTACAGCAGCCTTCATTTCCTTGTGACTCATTCAGTCAGGGTAATGAATTTTCTTTATTAGTCAGAAATCAATTCCTCCTACTCCTGACCAGTAGACGATGCACTGTGCCATATTATGTTATCTGTACTTCTGTCTGGGCTGCCAGAGAATGCAGCAGTGACTGGAAATTTCAAGCTAAAGATACTCTGGAGGCAGTGAGAGCACAATGGCCCGTGCTCTCTCCCCCACAAACATCAGAACTACCCTTTGCATTATCTGACTCACATTTAACCCCACCTTGCTTTCTCAGGGTGAAGCACCACTAGAAGTTATTGCCTGAGTAGTGGAGACTGGATCAAGACAAGCAGCAGTGTTTGGTTTTGTACTCTGGGAAATGCATGGAAAACACTTTATATCTCAAATAAATGGTTTGTTGAGCACCCACAGCTGCAGTATCCCAGGGACTTGTGCAACACATCTCAGCAAGCCCTGGAGAGCTGCCCACCGTGGACATGCTGCTGCACTCAGCCAGCCCAGCCCTGGGAGCAACACCTTCACCTCTTTCCTGCTTGCTTTCCTTTTTTTTACCTACAAATTCTTCTGGCTCCGACTTAAGCACCAGAGAGGTTAATAGATCCCATCACAGAGGGCAAAACTGGGCAAATTCTGGAAAAGCTGGGTCTGCAAGGTAAATGTAGGTCTGCAAGGCCAGCAGTGCAAAAACTAGTGCAAGGGCTTCCTTTGAGCGCAGTGGAAACAGGGCTTGGGAAAGAAATGATAAACTCAGAGAGAGAAATGTTAAACTCAGCTACTCTTACCCGCTGCCGCATGCCTCTTAATAATACAAGCTGTGCACTTGCAAGGGTTTTGTATTCAAGGCACCCAAATTTTTCATAGAAGCTAAGAAATGAAAGCAGGGGCCCTAAATACATACTGACTGCTCATTACAGGGCTATGTGCTGGAGACCTAAATACTGCAGTAGCTCTGCTGGGGAGCTGCAGAGATCTGGGCTGCTGCAGCCAGCATTGGAAATACAGTTCCAGCAGAACAAGAACAGGCTCAGCCTTTCCTGTCAGGCACACAGGAGTAGAGGCAGGGTCAGTCGGGATGCTAAAGGTGGTTATTTCTATGCTTTTTTTCCTGCTTTGGAAGGAAATGCACCTGAACAGCCTGGTGAAGGATGCATATAGACAGCCCAGCAGCAAGGAGAAAAGGAACGCTGTGTCTTGCAAAGGAGGCAATTTTAGGAGGGAAAAAAAAAAAAAAAAAAAAAAAAAAAAAAAAAGTGTAAACAGCTGGATCTGAATGAGGCAGTGATTTTTTACAGGCAGTGGTGAGGGGTCTGTAAGCCCGTACTTTGCAGCAAGCAGAATGAAATCCCACTGCTCAGCAGTCAGCAGCAAGGGTTTCCCAGAGAGCCCCAGGGAGCTCGTGGTCCCTGCGGGCACGTCGCTCCGGCACCGACCCACCCCTGGGGTAACCAAGTGCCATTAAAGCGTTACGGGAGCTGCAGATCACAAGGTTGGAGGAAACACTCTGGTCAGAACAAGTCACTAAAGAAAATACTCACTTTTCAAGGTGAATCACTCTCGAAGGCAAGTTGGTGTTAAGGAAGCGATGCAGACCTCTGGCAGAACCAGGCTCCACAAGCCCGGAGCAGTAGGAGCAGCACAGAAACTCATTATCTATGGAGCTGAGCAGCTTTGCCTGGTGACTGATGGTGTCACTGGTGCTGGCCTTCATGTGCCGTCCTGCGGGTGACAACAGCGGAAGAAACTCTCAGGAGTCAGGAGACCTGCAAGGACTTTTGAGACCCAGGAAATTGCCAACACAGCAGCCACTGCCACACCATGCGCATCATAGCACTGTGTGCACCGTGCCCCGCGACTTCCCAACCTCCCAGAGGTGACAACTGTGCCAAGCCCCAAGCATGGATGAACATCGTCCAGATCCTTGTAGACCACACAGACCCACAGGCCTGCCACGAGGAGCAAGCCAGCAAAGCGCAGGGCTGCTGGTGACAGTCCCCATGGGGCTGGGGCAAGGAGAAGCGGTGTGATCGCAGCCTGACTGCAGATGTGGATGGGGCACAAGTGGAGGGGAAGGGTCACCCCTGAGATTTCTGCTGAACTCCCCTGTGGCTAAGGAAGACCCTAAGGATGCCATTCAGTATGGGAAAAGGGACTGCCAGGATTTCTGGAAGCTGGCAACCCCCAGCTCTGCTATAGATGCTCACCTGCCAGGTGTCCCCACACACAGACATGAACTTAAAACGTGGTTCCTGTGGGGGTGTCACGGGTTGGAAAAGATTAAACTGGAGTCATCTGCATGCACAATGCAATGGAGTTCATACCCACGTGTATTCATACAGTGGAGCAGGGGATTGAAAACTACATTGCTAAAGATTTTCAGTACTCACTTCCATCTCTGTGGCATTATTTTATTCCATCTAATCAGAGCAGATGTATTTTTGCTGCTGCAATAAATTGCTCAGTCTCTGATACATGTCTGAGAGATACACAGAGATGTCTGACAGTGAATTCAGTTTTGAGTCTGCATTAAGAATTACAGGCCTAAGGGACTCCAGTCCAGAAAATCATTCTTTCTGTAAGTTGGTTTTCTCCTGCTCGATAACAATCCAGGAAAGGTGAGACATGGGCACAGACTGGGGTTTTCACCCAGGGCAGGATGTATCAGCATTTTGGCCACTAGCTACTTTCAAAACCAAGGAATCACACTGCCTTCTGAAAGAGACATCTGTAGGAATGGTCTAAAAAATAAAATCAACATTTAATTTTATTCATGCCTTATTCACTACAGGATAGAGGTTGGGTTTCCAGGTCAGTTGTGGTTTACAGTTAGACTGTGGAGCATCAGCTTGTCTTTCAGCTTGTCTCAGTAGGTGCCTACTTGGATAACCCATCTTGCAAGATTCTGCAGAAGCTCTCAGAGACGTGTGCTGCGCTGAGAAGTGAGGGGCACTGCTCACATGGGCTGCACTTGCCACCTCGCCTCTGGTGCAGGGGTGCCAGCATCTCAGAGGCAGCTGAATCCTGGGATCGGGCTTGCTTCGGTGGTTAAAAGTCCTGAGAAATTTGTGAAAAAATCTCCAAGGGGCTCAGGAGGCTGCATACTGACATCCGTGACATGCCCAGGGCTTGCTCCCGGTCCCCATTCCCTTCCTGAGACCTGGATCTGCTCCCCAGTGCTGGCCGGAGCTGGGCAGCTGCAGGCTGGGGGTTGCTCACAAAGACATTTTGTTTTTCAATCACAAACCAGATCCTGGTGCAGGTATTTAGGGAACAAACAGTCCTTTTGTAGACCAAATATAAGCGGTTTGTCATTATCTTGAGAACAAACTGTTTGTTGCTACAGTTGTAAACAGACCGAGGACAGCTATTTAGTCCTGCCACTACAATTAACAGTAATTTAGGTCACTCTTGCAAGAGGTTGATGTCTTCTCAATATATATTGGCTGTAGATCTAATCTCACAGAGTTGGTAGCTGGTCTGGTAGCTAAAGGATAGAAGAAAAAAGATGATGTATCACCTCTGCTCTAAAATACAAAACTTATACAACAAAATGCTTAAAAAAAAAAAAAAAAGTCTGCTTTTCTATGTCTGTGTGTATGTGTGTGCTACAGAGGAAGAAAACACATCCATGGTTTCCTAACAGAACATTTCTTGTCACATGCGAAAGAGGCTAAGAGCTTATTTCACTGAGCATAATAAGAGGAATTTGCAAAGCTCATGTTTTTCCATCTCCCCCACACTGCAGTCTCACAAATGTAAACTCTGCTTTCTCCCAGTCCATTCCCTCTCCAAAGTCAGTCACTGCCACACATAAAACTGTGTGCCAACTGCTTAAAATATTTTATAAGGAGTCATATAATTGCAGGGGAGAGAAAGTCCTCTTCTAAGCTGCAGTAATCTTAGTGTCTCTTGCAATGTTTCTGGGTCATCAAGGATCTGACATGCACTGACAGAAGAAAATAAATTAACTTTGCCACTGAGGGGCTGGAATTGCAGGGTTCTGCCAGTGACCTGCACCGAGCAGGTTGGGTGCTTGCTCTCAAAGCCCACATTTCCCGACCTGTACAGAGAGGGTCCCTTCAAGGTGTGGCAGAAAGTCAAAAAAGAAAAAAGCAGGTTGGATGTAAACAGCACAAAGCTGCAGCATTGGCCCAGTCCCTCTCTGTCGGTAGCACCACAGGCTCAGCACTCCCCTTCATCTACCTGTTGATGCTTTGGGGCCCTTTCTCTCTCCAATCCATCAGCTCTAAAAGACTTGGTGGTAACAGCAGCTGACATCCTGACCTCGTAGGGCAGAGAAAAGGCGAAAGATCCCTGTAGCAGATTGCAGGAAGTACAGCTGGGCTTCTGCAGTGTGCATTGGCCACATATTTCAGCCCAAATATCAGACCAAATGAGCTACTACTGCAAAGACCTGGAGAAACGGGGGATTGCAAGGTGCATGAGTCTTGGTGCTGGTGCAACGGAGGCAAATGTTGCAGGGGCATGTCACACTGAGATGTTCAAACAGAAGGGCACCTGGAAGGCAGCAGCAGCAGCAGCTCCTCTGCTGGGCTCAGCACTGGTGGATCCCCAGGTGTCCACTCCATGTACAGGGGAGCCCAGAAGGAATGGGACCTAGGAGAGAGCCCAGATGAGAGAACCCCAAATAGGCAGGGGAGGAAAAAGGCCCCAGAAAGGATGCATCTGAGATTATTTAGTCTGCACATGTACTTCTTATCCTGTTGCCAGCAAAGATCACCCAATTGTTCAGAGAGAAATCCAAGGGGTGTGCTTGTACTTGGCTAATATTTGGGAGTTAGACGATAATAAATACTTAGCTTTCAGATAAGCAAAATGGTATTGTTTTGTAAAATCATAATTTGAGTGTTGCAATTAAAAGCATTTTAATTAGACATTGCCAATTACGCCTACCAGTCAGCACTAACTGACTTGTCATCTGCATGGGAGTGCAATACTGAGCAAGGAAGGGGACTCCTCAAGTGGTTTTTCTCTATTATTTTTAGACCACTTTCTACAGATATGTTGGTAAGCCACACACCTGTAGCTGCGTAAACCTATTGATGGGGAGAAAAAAGTAGGGGAAATGTCCTCAATTAGGAAATGAGTTCCAAACAGGGATGTAACCATCTGTTCTCTGTCTGTGAAGGAGAGGCTTTGCTTACTCTGGGAAGAGCCAGTAAGGTAGTAAAGGTGTAAGGAAAAGTGGCTTTTGGCTCCGTGGGTAGTGAAGCACTGGGCAGATCACCCAGTGGGACGGGTTGTGGTTGGGAGTGTTTGTCACTGAGTTTTAAAGGAAATAGGTTAGGTGGACTCCTGTTAGAAAGAACAAGTGCAGATGATCCTGTTCGGGATCAACTTGGTGAAGCCTCTCCTAGCCCTGCTTTTTAGGAATTGTACCATTATGTTTTATGTTCTGTGATCTGGCAACGTTTCAAAGTGCCTCGTGTAGCCACATTTGGGGCGCCTGGTTCAGGGCCAGCTCCTGTAGAGGATTGCTCACCTCATGCCTTGGGCTCATTCCTTTGGCATCTCTAATGGACAGGTCTGCGTTCTGGGGCAATGAGTTCTGCTGAGTCCTTTGCGTACCAAAACCTGGATCAGGGTCTGGTCTTACACCTTTACAATGCAAGGAAAGTGCATCTGGGTAGTCTGGTACCTTCCCTGCAGCTTTGTAAATGCACTGGAAAGCAGGCAGGAAGGTCAGAGATCAGCACAGGGATGGGAGAAGTCCCTGAGCTAACTGTTGGCTCATTGTCATGCAGAGCAGAGAGAAACACCCACCATTATCATCTAATTTCTGATTATCCCATTAACTTCAGAAATCCGTGGGAGGTGGACGAGGACCAAGACACTGCCACGAGCGCAGCCCTGTCTCAGGACACTCGCTCTCTTGTGCCCTGCTGGGTTCGTTCCTTACTGCCACCTCCTTGGGGTCTCCATCCCCACCTACTGCACTTCTGGAGGAGAACATTTCTGTAATGGGAAGGACTTTCTATTAGCCTCCGATGCCAAATAGAAGAGAGAGGGAGAAGAGGTGCTCCCAGAGGTACTGTCTTCTACTCAGACTCCTCTGTTCATCCTGTACCAAGAGCAAGGCCACTTGGCCAAAGCCCGGATTCACCTCCAGCCTTTTCAAGCCAAGCTTAGGAAGATTTTCAGCATCCCGGAGCAGTAATTTTTGCAGGATCTTTTTCCACAAAGACATTAACACTGGGCCTAGGCTGTTCTCAGCTCTGCAGGTGAGATTGCCATTACGACCTCTGTATAATCGCCGTATTCAGACGGGGGGAGAGGAGTGAGGGAGGCCCCATGGGGAGGCATTCCCACCCGCACCGCTGCCACACTCGTCCTGCAAACCGCGGGGCTGGACTCAGCTCAGCACTGCAGGTTGGGAACCAGCTCATCAAGGCAACCTCTTTTAATTAAAGCAGAAAAAGATGGATCATATATCACCCATAACGTGCTTGGGAATCACATTTAACAGATCCCTTCTATTCAGTTTTTGGCAGTAGATGAGCCGATACGCTTACAGCTTTTAAGCCAGTAAGATCATATTCTACACTTCCATGCTACCTATAGAGTCAGGGTTAAGATTTTAATAAAAGCGAGCTGAAATGCTCTCAGTATGCCATAATTACTGTCTCAGTTTGCATTGCTGGTGAAACTAAAAGGAATGGCTTTTCTTCTGAGAAACTTTTGTTTTGCAGCTGAATATTTTATTTCCTAGAGTAAATCATTTGACAAATCTGCTGTTGCTGGCACAAGACTTTTTGTTAAATGGATACCGTATTTTTCCATATTTAATGGGGAAAAAAACAATAGCCTTTGGGTGCTGTTTCAGAAGTGCATGCTGTTGCTTTTGCCCATTACCAGCTCCTGCAGATGCGTGACCTACACTGCAGATCATCCCGGTGCATCGCCAGGATGTTTTACAGACAGTAAGTACCCCGTGCAGGACCCCGCAGGGAGCTGCCTGGATGCCAGGATGCCTCTGTGCCATGCTGTGGGACTAAGGACAACCAGGACACCAGCTTAATCCACGGATTGTAACAAAATCTTTCTTGGGCAGCTTTGAGGACAGGACTCCTCCTCCAATGGGGCTGGGGAGGGAGGCACTGCTGGCTTCCTCCCTGGGATGGCAGATCTGGACACTGGCACAGATCTGCCCAGCACTCCTTTCCCTGCCAGAAAACAGCAAATCTCCTCATTCCAGGGAGGCGTAATTATCCCTGATCGACCAAGTCCTCCATCTAATCTGCAAGCAGCTGCTGGGACATAATCACCCTCCTCATTAAAAGTGACAGTGCTCCTGCTCCTAACTTCGCCCACACCCTCTCCTCATGCGACTGCTTGACATTCCCTCCCATCTCCTCCAGCTTCTGGCTGAGTGATCCGATCTCTGTCCAGCAGCTCATCCTGAGCTCCATGGGCAAAAAGAAATGGTGACAGCTTTTCCCACAGAGTGGCCTTTCTGGCAAAGCTAGGCTGAGCTGAGCCCATGAACCTCACATTGGCCACCCTTTGCTGATGCTTGAACCTGTGATTCAGGCCCAGCTGCTCTCCTGTAAATGAACACTCATTTCATCTCAGCACCAGAGATGTTATCAAGGCCATAATGCCAGAAGGTTTCTAAAAATGTTGGGATGTTTCTGTGGATAACGAGAAAAGTTGCTACAGGGGAATGAAGTTCTCCTGGTGCTTGGGCTGGAGACCAGCAGGGTGCTCAGGGCAGAAGCTTCTCATCAGGGCCAGGCATGCACCGGCTGCTTCGGTCGTGTGGGGACTGCTCTCAGCTCCTCGTCCTTTGAACCTGCTGCTGCCAGACAGGCCCGCAGACAGGATACATGGTCACCTCTCCTCCTCTGCTTTTACCCAGCTGTATCTAAGAAAGTTGCTCATCTGGGATGTCTCCCAGCCTCTCGTATCAGCATGGATCCTGTCTGGCAAAGGCTTAAATATCAGACTGATGTCTCGCAAAGAGCATTTGTCTGTTTGAACTGCCCTACTTAGTTCACAAATGTTCTTGTGTTATTCTGAACAGAGACACCCTTACCGAATTTTCCGTTTGGAGCAGGCTGATGTCTCAAACTGTCTGCTCCATGTGCAGGAGAAACTAGAAAACCCACTTGCTGAGCAGCCCCAGGCCTCATCCTGTCCGTGTCTCACCTCTCACCCCTGTGCAGGAGTCGGGGTGCACGTTTGCCTGGGGATGTGCGTGGGAAGCTGCTTGCGCTCCTCTCGCAAAGGTGGAAATAATGACCGAAAGTGAGAGGCACAACGTGAGGCACCTGCAGCAATCACACGTGTATTCCCGTGGGAACCCGGTTTTGAAGTCTCTGGGGCCAGTTTTAAAGACCTGTTCTGCAGCAGCTCCGGCTGTGCACGGGAAAGCCGCAGGAAACCCGCTGCTGGAGCTGCTTGCTGCTCCCCTCGTGGCTCCTGGGCTGGCGCTGGGCATCCCAACCGCTGCGAGGCCCTGCCGATCCCACTGCACGAGCAGAACAGCCCTAAATCACCCCTGTCTGATGCTTGACTCCAAAGAGACATTTCATGGGTGATTGTGAGTGATACAGTGTGCTGTAATGGATGTGTTTAAATGGGATTTATGGGTGACACCTGTCACACAGGCCCTTCCGTCAGTGACAGGCTGGAGAGATTTACGCAGTGACACTGCGATGTGAGCTCGCTGTAATAGCTCCCCCAGCCACCATCTGAGCCTCGCAGCTTTTGTCAGCAGCACAACCTGGGCTGCTTTGGCCACTCGATCATAGGGTGCTGCAAAAAGTCAGTGGCGAGGAGTTGAGTGCAGCTTGGCTCCCATCCACAGTGGATCACTTCAAACTCAACAACTCTGCTCACTTTTGCAGCAGATGTTGCTAAGAGGTTTTTTGATGCACCATTGGTCACAAAAGCTTCACAGGACCAAGGAGCACTCAGTAAGGTCACCTCCATGCAAGTCCTCTCTCCTGCTTGCTCTCCGACTTTCTGCTGTCCCTGTTTCCCAGTGAGGCTGGCCAGGACTCTCGCTCCAGGGCTCCTGGCTTGTCTGTACCCCAGCCATGCCATCAGGACGTCTCCTCCAGCCCTGCAGAGACCCTCCAGTTTGGGTCCCTGTTCGCTGATTCTCCAGGCAGCCAGATTTGTCTCTGCATTTCCAGGCTGCCATTTGAGATGCTCCTCCCTGCCTCTTTACTTACTTCCTCCTCAGCAGACATCTCTCACAACCCTATCCAGAAAAGCCTTCCTGCCCCTTCCCAACAGAGGATTAGGGAGGATATCTGCAATGAGATTATTTCTAGGAGACCACTTACGCCGCTCTGCTGCTAACTCACACTGTCAGCTCCACTCAGGCACAGCGAGGCCCCGGGAAGGTTCTGGGCAGGATTTCTATTGATTAAGATTTTATTTGGGGGTCTGGTAGATTGATTTTTTTTTTTCGTCCCTTTGCTCTTTTCCCAAAGATCTGTCTTCTGCTATTTACATGAGGCTGCTCCTATCGCAGCGCGCACAGACACACACACACGTACCAAACCGCCCAAGTCACCCATCAGTCTAAACAAGCACAGCGTGCACAACATTTTGATCCCTGAGCTATCAAAGGCAGCTGGATACTACCTTGAACTGACCTGTGGGAGTTGACTCCGTGAGAACATGTTCTCACTAGAGACATGATACATTTCTTGGTTCTTGGGCTTTGCTTTTCTAATATATACCTTTATAATTTTGCCATAAGGCAGCCATGGATTTGTAAAATTAGCCTGTCATAACAAATTCATGTCCTCATCAAAAGCTGCTGCTGTGCTTCCTCCCAGACTGGAGCATTCACAGACTTAGGCTGCATTATCACAGTAATTTCAAAGTTCAATGGTGTATTTTCAAAAGCAATTGCTTTTAAATGCAGCTTGTTACGTAACAGCAAATTTAGACTTACACCTACCTCGAAATGAGAATGAAATTCTTTAAATAATAAACCAGCTCCTGCTTGCTGTTGGTTGTGCCTTTTTGTTCTAGAACGATGCACTTGCATTTGGTACCCATGAAAAAGCAAGGGTTGAAGCACCGTATAAAGCTTTTTTATCACAAACGGGGGCGGAGGGGGGACATTCAAACCCAGCAGAAAGTGGATTCCACAGTTTTAATCTTTCAGAAGTTACTATTTTGCCTGGCTGCCTGGCCCAAATGAGGACTTCTTCTGCAGAGATCCAGGACAGGCTGGGACTGGGAGCTGTGCATGGTTGTGACCGAGGCTGGGGTTTGAAGAGAAGGGAAAGCTGTAGGTTAGGAATGATAAGGACATTGAAGGAAACCCCTCTGAGCAGTGAAGCCACAATCACAAACCACTCTGTTCCGGCACAGGACACAATCTTCTTGCTTCTGGTGAGTTAAGCCTCCCCCTTGATAGGGCTGACCATGCTTTTCTCTGTGATATCTTGTCTCCTCTCCTTGGTCTCCTGATTTTTCTCTTGGCTTCACACTTGCTAATGCATGATGGTCAGAAACTCTCTACCCCAGATGATCTTGCCTGACATTCACCTTGTTCCCCAGGGAGCTGCACAGCTGAGGGTGCAGCTCAGCAAGTCACGGTGAGCATCTCTGAGTGGCAAAGGAAGATCTTGTTGAGCTTGTTGTTGCAAGACCTGGCAGAGGTGTCTGCTCTGGATCGTTGTCTTCATGAATATCCTCAAACCACCTCACTGCCATTCTGCAAATCCACCCCAAAGACTTTCCTTTCCCCTGGTATCAACCCACAGGTCCTGGGTGCATTATAAGCACCGTCTATCACATCTACCCATAAAGTCAACTTGTTTGCTTGTGCTCCCTCCTGTCTGTACTCCCTACTTTATTCCCCTTGTTTTACTGTCATGCTGTACATTTCAGAGGTGCTGTCTCCTAATCAAATTCCTAGGTGCAATCAAAATAATAATAATGATGTTGATGATGCACATTTTAAATTAGTTGTGGCATATTTTTGATTGGTGAATCTACACATGAGGATGCTGGCTAATAAGTGTTTAGATTACTTCCCACTGGAACAATTAGGATATTTTCCTTTGTTTTTCACAATTGTCGCCTTGTCTTGTAATATAATTTAGGGACACAAATGTTGAGCTTTTCTATTGCTGAATCAACACTGACATACTTATTGGTTTTTGTGAGAATCATGGTCAAATTGGTCAGGTTTGGGAGCCTGAAGGCACTTTGACTGAACATGCTGATCATCCCAAACTACTATCTACGTCCAAAGAGGTATAATAATTTATCAGAGTGTGAGCTGAAAAGCCACAGGAATTCAAGCCTGTAAGCCCAGTGCTTAACCTGTGGTTAATTAAGGTTGTTTCTTTATTTGTCTTTGCTCCTGTGTGGTGTCAGACAGCAACAATCCAAGTAAATACAAGATGCTCTTAAGTTAACCTTTTTTTTCTTGGCACTTTGGGAAATTATAGTTCATTGATTGCAAATAAATTCTCCACCAAGCAGTGCTCTAAATTACAATGTGTAAAGGCACCAAATGTATAAGAGAGAGAGCTGTCAGGTCCCCTCACACGCTGGGGGCAGATTGTTTCATCCAGACCCTTTACATAAAGCACGCTCAATAACCAGCAGAGATAATGTCAGAAGAAATAGTCCATGGGCTTTACCAATGGGCAGGCAAACAACGTGACTGATGTGGCACCTCTGGGGGTGAGTTTTAAGGAAATGCGTAGAAGCAGATGCTGACTTCTGGATGGCAACTGCTGCATTTTGATCACAGGGTTTCAAGGTGTTCCTGGTTCTGCCCAGGCTCTGGAAAGCGGGGGAAAAAATGGCAAAACTGGTTCCCCAACCCTTTTCATGAACCTTGAGGGAATCATGGAAAAGTGCTGCATTCCAGTGATACCGTCTTGTTCTTTGTATCCCACCACTTAAGACAAAGTCTAGCTAAAATTTCCCTACAGAAAAATATCTTGTCCCACATTGGGCTGGGTTCACTCCTCTGGGGCTCTCCCAGCTTAGCAGCTGGTAAGAGACCCATGGAAATATTTCCAGGCCCCTGCAGAAATGCTTTCAGATGCACAAAGAAGGTCACAGAATAAACTCACCCAAAGGAGAGGACGAGCAGGAAGTCTGGGCACTGCTCAGCCATCACCAACACTGCGGGCCTCTTGCAGGTAGCTGAATCTCACCCCAAAACATTGTGCTTTACACTGTCATGGCAAATAACAGAAAATGTCCCAAGATTGCTGCTGTGGTTTGGAAATACCAAAGGCTTTTTCTGTGCTAGGCTGAGAGCAGCCACTCACTTGCCCATCGAGTCATCGTGTTGGCTTTTCATGACAAGCAGCTACTGGTCTATGAAAGGAAAGTTCACAGGCCACTAGAGCTTCATGTCTTTGCTAAAAGACTGATTCAATCACTGAAGAAACATATTGGCTACTGGCTACTAGTCACTCTTTGCTTAATCATTTCATCATACAGCTACGTAGGATGAGCCATACAGCGGCATAAAGGTGAGCCAAGACTCACCAGTGACTAATAAGGAGCAAGGAGTGAAAGCAAAAGGCTGAGGTTCTTTGCATAAAGTTCACAGGATGAATTAATGAATGATTTTCACACAGAAATAAGAACTTTATTCTCCAAGGAGATTACTCACAATGAACAATTCAATCAGATCCAGCCTGAAGAAAGGAAAAGGGTAAGAATAAATAGTCCTTCTCCAAAAGGAAAGTCTATTAATACTGTGATGTCTTGATGGTTCACACGAGGACCATTGTTATCAAGTGTATTTATTAATAGCCCAGATGCCTGAGCATTCACTTTAATACATGGGCAGAGAAAATAAAATTTGTGGATAAATATGAAACAATATGTAATGATCAAGTCTTGAAAGCTCATTTAGGAAATGCCACAAGTTTCATGATGGGGCAGTGTAGTGGCTGACCAAATTTGGTGCATAAAAGGCAAAGTAATGGAAATTGGAAGGGACAATCTGAACTATTCACATCCATTAATGGGTTCTAAATTGACTGTAACTGCTCAATAAAAGCTCATTGTCACTGTGAAAATGCATTAAAAACATCTGCTTGGTGTGCAGGAGCAGTCAAAAAGTAAACCTAATTTGTGAGTTAAGCTGTGCTAAGGAAGGGGGCAAGAAAAAAATCATAGAATGGTTTGGGCTGGAATAGTAGAATGGGTTGGGCTGGAAGGGACCTTAAAGATCTTCTAGTTGCAACCCCAAAAAATGCAGGCAAACGCAGCCCAGGAGGGTCCCACTGGTGGAGACCTCCTTGCTTGGAGGCCCACCCGCACCCCTTGGCACTATGCTGCAAACCCCTGATGCCACCTACCCTCGTCTGTGACAGCAGGAGTCTGGAGAACAGAAAAGCCCCAAGAGAGGGCTCTCCAGACCTCGCTCCACCCATGGCTGCAAGAAGCCTCTGGTTTCCAGCTTTGAAGGATGCACACACATCTCTGCTTTAGGGACAGATGTCCTCCTGCACTGGGTGGGTTATTCACACCTACCCTTGCTGTTCCTTGCCTTGATCCTCCATCAAACCAACTCAGGAACCAGTCCTGTGCACTGCTAATACCAGAACACTACTTAGGGAGCCCTCCAGGAGGCTTTTCCAGAGTTGGCAGCTCCTCCCTCACCCTTGCTGTTGGCCCCAGGACCAGCAATGTCCTTCAGCAAGGCCAGGGGCTTTGTCATCCTTTAATACTACTAATTGCCTAATTATCTGCTCAAGAACTGTTGTAGAGTATTTTAATGTTTTACTCTCCATTTACTCAGGCTCCTTGCTCTGGCAAATGAACCCCTGTCACTGAGAGGTGAGCTTCTCATTCCTACCTCTGAAAAAACAAGCATGCAGCAGTGAATCCCAGGCAGCAGCACTATGCCTCACCCCTTTCCACATGGATTCCTCCATCATCTTTCTGCCTCTGTCATCTTGGACTGCGTTGCCTGCAGAGCTGTCTAGGCTGAGCCTTTAGTGGTTTTCATTTTTATTTATTTATTTATTTTATTTTTTTCCCCACCTCAGCCAACAATAAATTTCACATTTTCTGTATGTGGAGAGGCTCCTACCTCACCTGCCATGAACCCTAGAGCTGCCTTCACACCAATATGATCTGTCTGGCTTGGGTGTTTATATCTCTTTGGGTGCTTTACATTATAAAGCTTTTTACTATCATTTCATCAGACCCTAAACCTTCATGCTGGCTTTCTGTGCTGGCTGCTAGAGCACCTGTCAGCAGACCTTGCAAGTTCTCCAAGTTTCCTGCTCCAAAATCTTCCCTTAACCTAAGCCTATCACGATGGACACAGGTGCTTGGCAGCATGTTTTCCCTCTGAGTACAGCTTGTCTTCAATCACCTTCTATATAGCGCAGCACTTTATACAAGTCACGTAGCTCTCTTCCTTTTCAGCTGATACACACAGTAAGTTAAAATGCAGTCTTATGCCAATTCCATAAACAAGCTTCCAGCTAGCATTCTCTCCCTAATGTCCTGCACTCTCTGCCTGGGTACTTAAAATCTTCCATTACTCTGCTCTTTCTTCATATTTTATTGTTTGCTCAAATCACCTTCCAGTCCAGCCTTTTCCCCCCTACAGAAAAAGAGAGATGCTTTTCCCATCTTCCCATTTACTGCATACTTATTTCATAAAGTGTGTTGCTAAGCAGGTACTCGTGGCAGAGTCCTTCATATAAAACAGATGTATGTAAAACATCATGCAGGTAGCAGCGATGACTGCAGTAAGGAAGATCCCATTTTTGCTTCCCCTTGCACAGTTCCACTGACTTCACTGGAGCAACTCTTCATAAACTGGAGTAGGTGGAAAGTGTTCCCAACCCTGGCCCCATTACAAATCACTATTTTCCTGTACTCTCGATAGGTTTGCAGAATGTTGTCCTTTGGGTTGAAATTGCCTATAATCAGCATCTACCCTGCAGTGATTTCTCCCTTGTTTTGAAAGTTTTAGAAGAATTAGGAGAGCTTCTTTTGAATACAGGAAAGAGGAGAAAATCTTTTTTAAAAAAATAAAATAAAATAAAAATCCTTCTGACCTTTTTTTCTTGGCAGCTTTCTACAGCTGAATTGGCTGTGGTTTGAAAGATGCAATTTGGCAGGAAAATAGCCCTCATTGGGGAGCAGTGCAGGGCTTTGTATTGCAGGAAATTGGGTTTGATTTGCCCATGCTACAAGTATTCAAGAACTGCAATCCAACCATATGCAGTGGAGGGCTTTTGCTAAGCTTATTAGAAGACAGGGAGACCAGGGAATAAAACCGGGCATGTCTGCAGAGCCAGACCAGAACGGAGGGCATGGGAGGTGGGCAGAATGGGATGCTCACCCCATCCACTCTCAGCACCGCTCTCCACAGAAGGCAGAAGGGCTCCTCCAGGTGAGGCTCAGCTGGAGATGGGTAAGAAGCAAGAGCTACCCACCGCGTGCCATCAAGCCCTGAAAAGCATTTTCCCCAAGCTTGTACCTTATGGTTTGGTTTTGCATATTGAACAATCTGGTCTCCGCACGCCAACGCATGGAAAACCCAGTTTGCTGCCATGCATGGGAACCTTTCCACTGTTTTCAGTGGCTTTTTCTGGTTGTTTAGGTTCTTGCAGGATCAGATCCATGCTGTGTGAAGAAAAGAGACATTTTTCCTAGACTGTCTCCAAGTCTGAACACTGAAAAAACTGTATCCAGCGCAATACACAGGACCCATATTTCTGATCCTTTTTAAACCAGAAAAGGGATTCTTCACAGACTTCCTCAGCTGTAAGGATTCTTCAAATCCTCTCCACTCCCCTTAAATATTAAATCACTCTCATGCAGACACCAAGCACAGGCCATTTCAAAAAGCAATGCAGAGCTGCAGGAAGACTGGAAAATCATATTAATTTGCACATTCTCTGGAGTAGTTGTAGGACAAAAATCAGGGTTTTTAAGCTTTGTGACTGAGCAGAATGAATTAGTGGAACAGAATATCTGACTAAAATAAAAATACCTTTGGCCCTTGCCATGGGAAATCAGTTTGCAACACTGATTTCTGATAAGAAGTTGTACTGCATGAGCAAATTCAATGCTTAGAGAAAAAAAGGATCAAGAGAGGATGAATAAGTGATATATCTCATCACAAAACTAAATACTGAAAATCATGGTCCTTCTGCAACATGGTACTGGCCATCCTGGGCTGATGCGGGGTTGCTTTGTTCCGTTTGTTACTAAACTGCATTTTTATAACCAAAGCACCTTTTTTTTTTTTTTTTTCTTTTTTTCTTTTTTTTTCTTTTAAATTCAGCCCCAGTTTGAAGAAGAACCTGATTCTTGATGGTTTGCAACTTACTCTGAAAATATCCATGCTGAAACCAAAGAGGAGGGATAAACTAGCTGGTATACATATAAACATGTATGTGTATATAGAGAGAGTTAATTAAATTGAGCTCTTTGCCTTGCACTTTCCACTTGGATTTGCCAGGGAGATGAGGAAGAGATGCTCCATAGTTTATCTGATCCATACCCCACCTATGGCCTTTGCAATTCCTGCCCACTCAGGAAGATGTGCAATTCATGCATTTATTTCATTCCACTTTGACAATACTTTCCTCATTATTCACAGCATGAGAGTGCATAAAGCCCAGAAAGCAAGGCAGTGCTATGGCTGCCATTAATGGCATTTTTGGCAATGAAATGCAAGGACGTACATGTGTATAGGACTTAAAGCTCTTTAAATATGCAGGATATGCTCCCCTAGCGAAGAGCATTCCCTGCTGCGGAGCTGCTCTGTGCAGTGCTGGTGGCACGGGAATGCTTCAGCAGACCCAGCCACCCTGGTGCCACTGGGGTGCGGGATCCCGCTGGGGATAACGGTGGCAGCAGCTGGCCAAGGCAAGTGGAAGCTGGGGATGAATCATAATCCACTTGTCGTGAAACCCTGCATCTCCAGGAGTGCTGAAGATAGTGGAAAGGAGGATAATATTATCGATATGTTATAGCTGGATGACAAGCCTACATCGGTTGAACCTTGGGCTTATGCAGGCATGTGTTCAGTCCCTTATGATAATGTGCTTCAGCATGAGCTTTGCTGTGCGGCTGCAAACTTTCTTCAATGATACAGTAAATCGTAGTTTTTTTTTAATTTCATTTACAGCCTGCTCCCCCATGTCAGTGGGCACAGAGGGACAAAGATTACTGCGTGATTTCCTCTGTATTTGAACTCTGACTGGGATCTCATGTGAGTTTTTATTATCTGTCCTTGGTTCTTCTGTGGGCACAGAGAAGGAGCTGCAGGATGGTCTGTAGGACCTGTCTGGCATTCAGGGGGAAAGAAGGAGACTGGTGCCCACAGCAGCAGTGCTGTGGGACCCAAACACATTATAACTGAGAGTGGGGTTAACAATAAACAGCAGCTAGCAGGCCAGCTGGTCCTGAGGTTTTAATTCAGAAATGGCTGCTCATCTAGAGGAGCAGGGGAGAAGAGCCCTTAAGGGGGTGAATTCATATTCTGAACTTTTACTTCTCACTCACAGCTGTCTGAAAAGTGTCCCTCCTCCACCCAGCTACTCAACGAGGAGAAGAGCTTGAGGAGAAGGAACAGCTCAGATCTGGATGGGCTGCTTGTCAGGTACGAATTCTCTCATCCAGCCACTCTCACATCTATTCAGCACATGTAATGAATGTCTGAAAAATCTGGAAATTTATGTTCAGATCAATGGGAGCTGATTAATTACCTAAGATGTATTCAGATAACAGAGTTGAGAGGAAAAGCAAAGGCAACGCTTTCAAAACGTGCTCAATGAAGTAAACCAAGTACATTGAGAATATGTTTAAAGGATAAGTGCAAAGACGGCCCAGGCAAGCGGGGTATCAAAGAAAGGAGAGATCCAAAAGCCAGTCTTACAATCAACAACATAGACATGAAGGAGAAAAGAAATCTCTAAGCTATTAAAAATCTGGAAGCCTATTAAAAATGGATGAAAAAAAGGTACAAGGAAATCAAATCAAGAGACTTGGAGTGGCACTTACAAAAGAAAACTTTAACAGAGTGGAAAAATTACCCTGTGATCCAAGTGAATTTAAAGAGTGGCTCTGGTGACGACGGAGAGCAGCACTTTTCACAGACCTGCTTCCAAGTGATGAAAAGTCGGTGTGCCCTCAGTCTGTGGGAGCACGAAGGGCCTCATCCTGCCTGTCCAGCCGTGGTGTCCCCACCTCTGTTGATTAATGACACAGCTGCGACTTAAAAATCAAGGCTCTGTTCTGCCTCCTGCTTCAGCTAACCCTACTTAGGTCTTGGTTATGTGTTTTGAATCAGGAAGGTCACCGTGAAGGCCAGCAGGGGCTTGAATGTGCCCAGACGCTGCAGCATTTGGGTGGTGAGCACCGTGACCAGCACCAGGTGAAGCGCTCAAAGCACGTCTGGGTGGGCTGCAGGAGCTGGGACCCCCACCCGTCACCTCCTGCCAGCCACTTGTTTCACATTCTTCTCCCAAGCTGTGAGACCAGAGGATGAGGAAGGACGTCCAGCATCCACACTGCGTAGCCCACCAGGAGCGTGCCCGCCTCTTCTCCAAGGCCAGTTTTACCTTCCTCCTTGCCCTAATCTTCAAGACACTTTTCCAGATTTTTACAACTATCCTCTTAGAAATCTTACAACTTCCTAAACACATTCATGGCCATCACGTTCCATTTGTTCTTTTTCCAGGTTAGTCCTTTAGCTCAAATAGCTTCCTTTCTCTTCTCTGTGTACTTCCCTTTCCCTCACTGCAGCCACATGTCCCTTGGCCATTGCTTTTTCCTATCACACCTTCCAAGCCTTTCCTCTCAGGCCATTTGGCCCCTTCCGAGCCTCCATTCCTTGCTCTTCAGCAGGGGTGGTGGGATGTCCTCCTGGACGTGGTCGCACCTGGGCAGGGACATGGCACAAATATTGACCCCTTCCTAGAGGGAAAACATTGCCTGGGACAAGCACGTTCACCTTCCTCAGAGCTGTACAGTGCTGGCAGCTCACCATCCCCCTGTAACAGATGAGCAGAAACAAGTTTCTTTCCTGTTCTGTCATTTCCAAGTGATGAGGCCCAAGCTTCAAAAAGAAATTCATGTTATTAGTCCCAGAGTGCACAGCTCTGCACTTTGTACTATTACATTTCATTCTGTTCCTATTACTTCCCTCGTCAGGATCATCCGAGTGTTTTATTTGTTATATTTGATCCTATTTTCCATTTACCTTCAGGTTTTTAATTATTCTCTCCTTGCAAATTTATTCTAAGCTTTGCATATTCTCAGTGTCTCTAGTTGCCTGGGTCCCTTTTTTTCCTTTTTTAAGCAGGAGAACAGGGGTTGCCATTCTCTCCTGCTTGCTTCATGTATTAGAAATCCTTAACAGTGGACTTGTGATTTCATGTGCCAGTTCTTTCAGGAGTCTGGACTGGATTATTTGTTCCCCCTGGCTTCAGTGCATTAAAGCTCTTTCAGTTTTGCTTTCACCTTGGATGCTGAAATTTCCATTTTTATAAATCTTATGCCCATTAGCCATCATCTCTTTGCCCTTGTGTCCTGAAGCATCATCTTTATTGAAAAGTGAAGCAAAGTACTCATTTAGTTTTTTGGCTGTAACTACATTTATCTTTTATTTCATCCTTCTCCCAGTACAGCAGCTCCATGTTTCTTCTCATTTTATTTTTTGGCTGTGTGACCTGAGATTTTTTTTTTTTTTTTTACATGTTTTATTTACAGGTTGTAACTCAGCTTGACTTTTGGCATGTCTCATTTTACTCTTGCGGTTTTTGTACTCTGAAGAGGTTTGAAGATCTGTCTCTTCTTCTGTCCCTTTCAGGCCCCTTGCCTCTTGGCAATCTCTCTTCTAGGAGAGAGAAGTCCCGACTCTTCGCATCCCTCCTAGCACTGGCAGAAGCTTCCCCTATGTGGGCTGTACTTTCCCAAGGAGCTCTGGAGGTTGCCTCCTGCTCCCACCCCTTCCTTGCAGATCTCCCACCTCCACCATGGCCATCCGTGGCCACCATCAGGAACATCTGCCATAAGATTCTCTGATTTATCTGATTCTATGGCTTCAATTCATGGTCACCTCATGGTCCCACCTGAGGACATCTTACTTTGTAATAACAAGAACAATGTCATTCTTCTGCTTGCTCTACAGCAAAGTCTTACAACACCAACAAAGAAAAAAAGGAAGCAAGAAACTTTTCTAAGAAATTAGCAACCTTTCCCTTGCACGTGTGTTGCCTGTGGTTTGGTTAATGTTTAAATGAGCTGATGCTGCAATTCAGGTCTGATTTTAAAAAGTCTCCTCTGTAGAAAGCTGAGGTATCTCATCTGCATTTCTTCTACTTGCAGATCTCTCATGTCTCTGTGTAGCTTTCAAAGGGCTATAGGACCATGGCCAAAGTGCAAGGGACCATAGAGAAAGGATTTGAAGGTAAGCCAAGGGCAGAGGAGAGACCCTGGGAGAGTCTTGCTCCATGCTCAGATATTCTGCAGAAAATGGGGTATAACTCACCAGCTGTCCGCATCCTCTGTACAAGGAGGCACAACAGAGCTGGAGCATTGCATTTCTGTACCTAAATAGAAAAACATGGGTGCTGGTAATTTCTGGTGCCCAGGATTTTCCAGCTGTTGATTTTGCCGGGGGGGGGGGGGGGGGGGGGGAGGGGGGGGGATTGCTTTCTGGTGAACATTTTGGGTGCCCAGTCCGACCACGATGCTGAAGGAAACCAGGGCTGTTGAGGAAGGCTCCCCTCCTGCTTGTGTCCACTGAAGGATGTGCTGCAGACCTCACTGAAGGTGTTACCAGCTGAATCCAACCCAAAGCAAGATGTTGTTAGAATAATAACATAAATCTGTCTTTGAAAAGACAAGTCAGCTCTTATGAAAAGGAAGGTGGAGAGAGAGAAAATTTTAAATGCTTTTGGTCAAGCAAAGAGTTCTAGTTTTGTTCTAACTTTCATCTCCCTTCAGAGTAAAATAATTTCTTCACTGATAAGATCCAACCCAATATATATAAAAAAGGAGTAACTCCATTCAACAGATATTTTTGTAACTCCTCAAATTAAACAAAAATGAAATTTCTTGATTATTTTTGATCTTCCAAGATCTACTTACTTTCCAGGCAAAAATAAAAAACCTTCCAAAGTGAAGTGCAGTAACTGATAACGACCAGCTTAGCGTTGACAATGACACCTTTTGCTCCAATTCATATTACCAGCACCAGAGAACTGTCTTATTAAAAGCAGAGGGAGTCCTGGCCATAACAGAACTCACCACCTCGCCTCTGTAAATTTGGGTTTTCCATAGGCTGCATTAGCAGGACGGAGCCAACAAAAAGACTCAATCTGAGAGCTCATTAGCTACTAATTTACTGCTATTCCTGCTATAAATAATGCACGCCAATGGGAACTGCAATGGCCCTTAGTGGAGAAAGGCACTCAAGCTTTCTTCCTCCTGCAGAGGCCAAACCTGACTTCTACGCTGGCACCACAGGAGAAACTCTTCAAACCCCCCCCCCAGTGATTTCGGATCATTTTAGGAAAGTCACGGGGATTTAGGCATCTTTTATCTCAGTCAGGATATTTATAGCTCCGTCAGGCTATTTCTCCCTTTATTGGCAGGAAACACTAAAAAGCAGAAAGCAGGCAAAAAGATGCGCTGGGGTTTTCCACAAGGACAAGAGGAGGATTTCCCTCAGGCTTTCCCAGTCACACAAGTAAGCACCAGCAGGTCCCCGGAGAGGAGGGAGGGTGAGGATGCTCTCAGAGGCACTGTCCACAGGGATGCTGTGAGAGACCCCAGGAGAAGCAGCTGACCCCCGGGCTGTGATGGGCACAAGGACTCGTCTTGACGCACCTTGACCTGTGCCAGCTCCTTGCCATAGCCCTGCAACAGGAGAACGTTATTTCTCAAAACCAACTTGGAGAAATGTGGGCAAAAGATTATCAGAAAATCCGAGTGTTTTTTTTCCCATCTGTGAGCAGTACATCAGGCATCCAGTTTTCCTGGCCTTGCAATGCCCGCATAGCCCGGGTGGACCCGGGAGCTCCTCTCGAAGAGCTGTGCAGTCTGCGTCTCTCCAGGTTTGCAGTATAGGGGGAGGTTTTATCGACAGACTGGGTATTTTTGGTTCCTGTTACACCTCTTCTTTCTGAGATCTTGGCTGACACCTTCTCTGCCTCGTGTGTTGGTTTTATGTTTTTTCTTCTTTTCTTATTTCTTGTTTAAACTCCCTCTCGTGTCCCTTTCCAAAACCCTGATGGAGCTTTGGCCTTTCTGCCCACCAACAGGCCAAGGCTGTGTGGGGCTCATGCTGTTCCTGATGAATAATGCAGCTTCCCTGCCATTCTCCTCTCTTCCCTTTCCTGGCATTTCAGTGGTGCTGCAGATTTTCTTGTGAACTTCCAGTTTCTGATATAATAGGATCTCTTGCTGCCTGCTTCTCTGTGGATGTCTGCTTTGGCCTCCAGCCTCCGTCCCCCCCTAACCTGAGTTTCGAACATACTTGTTGCCTGTCATCCTCAATGCTCCCTTTTAGGGGATTAATTAAAGTAGGATTTCCATTTTCAGGAGAATGGCTGCAGATTAATAATCTCTTGAATTTCTCACTAAACTAAACGGGGCTTGGTTTTCACTTGCTCTCTTGCTTCTTTCCTGCCTTTTTCATGAGAAGGTTAAGGATTCAAGTTACTTGAACTTCTTTTTTATACATATGATTCTTATTACGCCCCTGTATTACTATTTCTCCTGAAGTCTAGTGTCATTGGTGGGTAGTAGGTGGTGCTCTGCTGAGTAGGAAAGAAGGGAGCAAGCCCTCGTGCCTGGGAGGCTGATGCGGTGCGACAGACCACTCCTGACCGCTGGCTGTGTCCCCCAGCAGCGTGACACTGGTGTGCGCCCCTGGGTGGTGTGTCCCACACCGGCTTTAAGGCTCCATGGCCAGCACAGAGCAGCAGCTCCTGGTATGGGGCTGGGGCACAGCCCTGCTCACTGCACTGGCAGGTTTGAGCATGTTTGGGGTAGGGAGAATCCATCCTGGGGGGCTGCACCCCTGTGCAAGGGGGAGCTCCCACCCGTGGTGCCCATAAACCCTTTGCCCAATATGGGTGTTTTCAACAGCCACATTTTCATGCAGTTTCAGCCCCCACATCCCCGCGATGGTGGCTCATTCCCTCTGCTCACAAGGTTTCCATGGGGCAGGGGAGGCATTGCCCCAGCTCGGGGTCAGTGGTGAAGGTGAGGCCCCTGCCCCAGCCAGGACTGCAATCTGTAGCAAAGCAGGCAGCAAGAGATCCAGGGTATTTGTCTGTTTGCACATCAGTGGCCTTAAATAACAACATGTCCTAAGACCCCAAAAACAGCCTATGCAAGGTGTTTCTTGGGGCCTACTCAGAGGCACATCTAGTTGGGCTCCCACCACCTCCACCCGCATCCCCCAAGCTCCGTGTCCCCTCCAGCCTCCCCACGGCTCATCCTGCCCCATGGGCTCCTCGCTGCTGAGGCTGAGCCCCACAGGACAACCACAGGTCCCGGACTGGGCAGCAGCCACCACCAGAAAGCGGCAGAAGTCAGAGATCTTGGTCTGGGGTCAGAGCCTGTCTTGCCATGAGTCCCAGCTTATTAAGCACCAAAGCAGCAGCCCAGCTTTGTTTGAGAGGGGATTTAGGAAATCTAGCAAGCTGTTTTGCTGTTAGATGCTGAAAGAGGAAGAATGGAGCTGTAGTATTTTTATTATTATTATTTTTTTTTTTTTCTGAGTCCCTTTTTATCTTTTGGCAGCCCTTTGTACAATTAAATAGCTCCACAGGGATGCCATATGTTGCCAATAGTTTTACACTTCTCAGTAGTGGGAGGCTGGAATGCTTTCCAAATTGACATGATAGGAACCCATTACAAAATTCTTCACTGAGAGGAACAGCTAAATGTTCTGTCAAGGAGCTGAATTAAAAATAGACCAACCAGCATTGTTGTCTCCCCAGAAGAACACACTTGGCATCACGACTAACACGGCACATCTGCTGTACATCTCTGGGTCTGGTGCCCGACCACAAGTCTGGTAGGACTGTGGGTGGTGAGGTGCAGGGCTGGGTCCAGCCCCCAGGTGCAGGCTGCTGGGCTCAGGACCCTGTTTCTGCCCCCCCCCCCCTTATAGCTGAAAAACATTAGCTCGGTCCTAAACCCAGAGCCTGGACTCTGTGCTTGTCCCTGCCAGGACAGCCTGCTATGAAAGGCAGCACAGGAGGACCTCACAGGACTCTCCCCACTCCAGCACCTCCCAAACAAGCCTCTTCCCAGTGTGTTGGAGCATGAATTCACCCAAGGGCATCCCAGGTCAAAGCCAGGACGTGCCAAACCAAAGTGCTCCTCAGTGCAGCCGACCTGCACGCACACAACTTGCTCCAGATCAGTTCGGCTTCCCACCGTTTGCTGTCCTCGCACCATGATTAAGCACGAATTTCTCCCTCCCCCATCTCCACCTTCTCTCTGGTCGCCTCCTTCTCTGCTTGTTTGCTCAGTGACTCCTGGCTGCGGGGCTGGTGGGGGCACCTCGAGCACACAGCCGTGGGCGTGGAGGGGGGATCTCATAATAGCCTGATAGCGGCTATTGAGTAAATACCACGCGCTGGAAAAAAGTGCTTCACTTCAACCTCAAACAGGGTGGGGTTAGCTATCGGAGCAGAGTTGTTTACCTTGGGCTGCAGCACACGAATAGGGGGACTTTGAAAATCCGTTCCCATGAATTACTGGTTTCCACAGCGGCTTCAGTTAGATGGTAGTGACAGCTAAAATAAGCAGAAATTTCTTGGAAGGATTTTCTTTTTTGTCTCAATTATGCCTTTACTACGATCCCAGAGCATCATTCACACAATCAGAAATTGCCAGTGTGCCGGGTACTGCAATTGCCAGTTAGAGCTTCCCCTTTATTTACTCTGAAGCTGTGTTGATATTGAGTTGGTTTAAAAAATAATAAGATGGGAAAAAAAAGAAAAAAACATGGCTGATTCCTACCTGAGTTTGAACTGAGAAACCAGATAAAACGGCAGTAAAATAAGGAGTCTACCCAGTGGTAATCTTTGGTGCAATTAGGAATAAATGAGGGTGTTTGGCTCTGTGTGCCTGTCCTGGCAGACGTGGCTGCAGGGAGCACATTGAGCAGTGCCTTCGGGGCGCTCTGGGATGAGCCTGCTGGGGTTAAGTCTGCAGGATATGTGCAGTGCTTGGAGAAGCTCCACTGGAAGGTGAGGTGTCTGAACCTAATCTGTACGTGCCAGTGGGTTCAGCTGGGTCTGGGATGCTTGTTTGGGCTGAGTGGACTTGCTCCTGTGCTTACACCTCCAGAGGTCCCTGAGAAACCTTGACCCTCCGGCTGGGTGCTGTGAGGGATCAGTGGTGTAAAAGTGGCTGTGGCCTCTGTGTTACTCAGACAATTGGACTGTCACAAGGTCGGTTGGCAAACCAAAACATTTTTGGTGTATCTGACAAAAAACCTCAGAGAACAGCACCTAGTGGGACAGGGCATACCTGGCAATGCATCGTGATTTGCCTTCTGGACAGGGCTAAGTGCCCACAGACTGGAGGAGATCTGCCTTTCCTTTGAAGTCTCTGAGACCAAATCTTGACACTGGGTGGGAGGATTTTGGATACAGCTCTGTGTGCAGGGCTTCTTGTCACCTGGCCGTGGTGTCTCTTGCTCTTGGGTCCTGTTGAGATGCTTCTGAATTTAAGCCATGAAGAATTTGGGTGGCCTTGAAGGACTGCACAGAGCAGGAGTCCTCTCCGTCTTCTCCTTTCTAGACTGTGCAAGCTTGAAGCGTGGTCTCACACAGCAGGAACAAGCCACCAAAAGGGACACCCTTGTGCCTCTCAGGGGGTGTGCAGAGCTGCTTGGCTTGTGGAAGGGTGGCGGGTGACACCTGAGCTATTGCTGTGCAGGAGCTCGGGCTGGATCATCCAGCCCTGTCTCCTCTGAAGCTCAATGAATCTAGAAAACCATCTCCCCTTGTCATCCATGCTAAGAGATTCACAGCACCTGCACAAAAGTGCTTTTATGTCTGCTTCATGCATATTGAGAGTTGACATTAAAAGAGAGAGAAAGAAAGAACAATCCATTAGGCTCTGTGCACTAAATCCTAGATTTCAAACTGACACATCTAAAAATACCTATGATATGAAAGCAGATACAGCATGATAATTATACACTGCAGGTCTATTGTGCTATTGTACTCTGTATGGGATTCCTGCTCCAGCATCTACTGCAACCATCGTAAGAGACAGGAGCAAACCAGCCTGGTGCTGGGTGGATTAACATCAGCAGCATCCCAAAATGTTCTGGTGCAGGACTTCATGGGGCTGCATGCTGGGATTTGGCAGTGGGCAGCTCTTCCTTGCCCAGGCTTGACAAATTTATTTGAAAAGTCCTTTTGGAGGCTGACCTGAACCAGTTTCTCATGTGAAGTGGCTAGCATCTTCGCTTTCCCACTTTCTGGGGAGGTTTCTCATGTCCTTGGGCATGGTAAAAAGTGTGTGTCACAAAACTGCCAGCCTCAGGTTGGTATCTGGGGAGTCACCCACGTTCTGAAACATTTAACTAAGGGACATAATGCATCTTGTGTGTTTCTGGCAATTTCCTATAGTTATTATAAATTCCAATGAAAGTTAAGATTAAATTGTAGTCTAATTAGATAATGAACTAATTTTACATAAATAAATCTGGTGGATTGTGTTCATTACTGTATGGAGCTTGCATTTAAAACAAGCTCCATCCATATCCACGTGTCCCTCAGCTTTCACACTTAAGCCCAGTGACTGTGAAAGCGCAGGACAGAGTTGTCTAAAAATGAAGTCTGCTGTGAGAAGGCTGCAGCAGAGAACATGCGACGTCCTCAGGTCCAGGCAAAGCATCAGTTTGGGGAACAGCTCTCGATGTGCAGAGCACAGGGAACAGGAGGGCTGCAGGACCCCTGCTGCAGCACCCCCGCACGTCACCCGAGTGTCCCCATCCTGGGGGGCTGTGTTGCATTTCCCAGCTTTGGCAGCCCCTCTGAAAGCAGGGTTTGGTCAGCAAAGGTCCGTGACACAGAGCAGAAGGCTGAGGGTTGGCTGGGAGCAAGCCTCTGGCAGCTGTGCCCTGCCAGCCGCGTCTCACCTTGCAGTTTTGGGTGGAAGGGAGAGGTGTGCTGCTGTGCCGGGCTGGAGATATTTCTGGGTGTAGCTGGTGAAGCAGGCTGGGATCCTCGAGATGAAAGACTCTATAAAAAGGCAAGTCATTCCCTGTAATTTGAGAGTGCTGCCAACCCCAACTGCTGAAAAATTCTGAGGTTCCCAACCACAGAACCGGCCAAACTGTCATGAGATTTTCATTTTTAATTGGGACTCCTTCTTATTTTCCTTCTGGTTTCGAGCTCCTAGGTCGTGTTCATATCTGCAGAGAGAAGCATTGCAGAAGCACAAAGTGTCTTACAAGCAAAACTTGAGCCTCTCGTGTGATCATGTCTGCAGGAGAGGGGGTGAAATGTCACACTGGGGGGAGCATCGTGACACGGAGCAGGTGCCCAAAAGGAGTCACCCCACCATGGCGGTGTCTCATGCTGCTCTTTGCTCCTCGCCCCCCCGAGCAGCTCCAGAAATGCAGCTTTGTCCTTTCCCACTGAGCTCCGTGGGAGGAAATTGCTCCTCCTGCTCTTTGAGAAAACCACCTGTGCTAAGTGGGGCAGGGCGAGCTGTGAGGTTCACACGTCCCTGCGGTGAGGACAGGGGGGTGGCAGAGAGCTTGTCACCTTCACTGGTGGCCCTAGGGGGCCAGAGCAGGATACGTGATTGCTCTTGATGCTCACAGCCAAAAGAGCCGCAGAAAACACCAGAGGAAGCCCCAGAAGAAGACAAATGGATTTTTTAATTACTTCCTAACAGTGATAGTCTCCCATGTGTCCACCCACCCCTGGAAGTGACCATTTACCCTCCCCTGTCAGGGAAATAAGTCCTGAAGCATGTTCCTTTTATCATGAAATGTGGGAAATAGCTCCTAGGTCTCCCAAATCCTTGGCTCGTGCTGAAGTACTCCCGCACGAGGCATGGTGGCATCTCAGGGATGGTGGAGGCGTGATTTGCAAACGTAACCTTCATGGACAAGGCTGGGTGAGGTGAGCAGTGCCATACTCACGGTGCTGAAGCTGACGGAATGGGATCCCCAAATCTGCTATGGAAGACACTGCACCTCTGTGCCTCAGTTTCCCCACCTGTAAAACGGGTACGTGGTAGAGTGCTTTGATCTGCATTCCTGCAGGTGTAGCAAACCTGGGACGGATGGAGCAAGCCCAGGTTGCTCAGTGTCCCCCTCTTCCCCCCACCCCATGGCAGTGCCAGGAGCTGCTGGCAGCACTCAGACATGGCCTGGATGGTCCTGGGCTTTCTTTGCCATCAGAGCTCCTCCTGCCAGGCTGTGTCAGCACTGGCCTGGGGCAAAGAGGCACTTTTGCCCCCAGAGGAGAGCTCCGTTAGCACTGAGCATGACACAGGCTCTATGGAGATGGGGAGGCACAACTCAGGTTCAGTTTCAGTATGTAACTTTAGTTGTCTCCACGGGTGTTTTTTCTTAGTATTCCTCCCAGCTTTCAAGGATTCCATCAACCCTTTTCCACTTTTCCTATCCTGGTAGAAACCTTAGTTTGGATAACATTATTTGTACAATTTCTTCAGAAAGTACTTTAGTGCAAGGAGTTTCCTACTTGTAGAAGGTCACCCATGCTGCAGAGGCTGTGCACCTCCATCTGTACCAGCATCAGGTGCAGGTATAATGCACAGACATTCTCTGGAATGGGAGCTCTGAAATCAGTCCCGCCAGGAAACTGGGACAAAGGGAGATCCTCCACCTTCCCTTCTTCTCAGAACGTGAAAAACAATACAAAACAGGAGGAGAAAGAGTGTTGTGCAAGAAGGGGAGGGGAAAAGAAAAAATAATACCTTGAAATGGAGAGAAAATGGGGAAGGAGATGGTGAGTGCTTGCAAGAAGAAAGAAAAAAAGAAGGGATGAAGGTGGGGGGGGGGAGACAAAGCCACCTGGCATCGGGAGCTGTTCCCCATACCTGCGGGGTTGTGCAGCCACGTGTTGCATCCTGCCCTGCTCTGCACACAACAGCCTGTGGGACCTCAGCCAGGAAAACCATCCCCTTCCTCCCAGCTTATTGTTTTGTGCTGTCTCTGGAGGGTCTGTGGGTCCACGATGCTTGCAAACCAGCTGTGATGGATGGGTGTGCAGGATTCCCCATCCCTGCAGGAGCTATTCTGGATTTCTGTCTGATAGCACAAAACCCAAGTCTACTCAGGTAACATAAACCAAGATAGGCCATGGCAAATTCACGAGCTGCTTCCCCATCACAGCCACAAACTCTCTCTCTTGGAGCAGATCCTGGCAGCATGGGCATGGGCTCGGCAGGCCAGCTACGGGAAACCAGGCGTCTCCTGTTATTTGCCATCGTGAATTGAAGTGATATTTGTTTTGTGATAAAAGGCTGGTACTTTGCTCTTTCGCAAGCTACTTTTAAGAGCAGTTACTCTTGGGAGTAATTTAACTCCTTGCAACAACCACTGGCCCTGACTCTGTCAACACACATGGAGGAGCTGATGTTAAACTTTGTAAAACTCTTCAGTGTTCAAAGAAAAAATATATATATGGATCCCAATTTCTGGAGCTTCTAAGAATCTGGAAATTCTTGTTCAAAGTGAAGCTTCTCATCCCTGAGAAAAGTGCCTCCAGGTCTGCTCCCACAGCCCCACATAGGAGAGGGGACCCAAAAGGAGGTCCAGGATGCAGAGCAGGACGTGTGCCCTTGCGACATGCACCATGCCAGGGGCGGTCGTAGCCACGGCACCTCCTCAGGAGCAGGCAGCAACTGGTTAATGTGAGAAAGTCAAACTATATTGGTGAACGCTATTTGCCAAGTGACAGAAAAAAATGGTGATTCATTATGGGGGGGTAACTGTAGTTCAGACTTCCTCAGAGAAGGTTAACTACTCATGACAGTGTGCCCAGAAATAATTCATTTGGCAATGGACGAGGAAAAAAAAAAAAAAAGAAAAAAAAAGAAAGAGAAAAAAAAAAGGTTAATAACTTATTTTTGGATAGCACGAGCAAGGCAGGAGCAGGGAGCAGTGGGCATGAGCGTCCTCGCAGCAGCCAGACCCCTGGGGACAGCGGGTCCCAGGGCCACCGTGCCACGGGCTCCTGGTGGACCCGGTGCTGCGGGCAGGCAGGGCAGGGACGAGCAGCGAGCTCTGCACCCCCGTCCCCCTGCTGCGATGCTGCACGGTGGGCACGGGGCCAGCTTGCCAGAGGAGGCTTCCAGAAAGAACCCCTTGGTCAAGGGGTAAAATTGCTTGGAAGAAGGAAAGCCGTGGTGATGGGCAGCAGCAGGGCCCCGGGAAGAAAGCCCTGATTAGTATTCCTGGAGCTCTGCGCTTTTGCAGGAGAAAAGCACCTACGTTTAGCAGCCAGAGTAAATATCATGCCTTAATATTGTGTGTTAATAGACTCGCTTTTTCAGCTACTGATGACTGTAGTTTTAGAAAATTTATTGTTGCTCTAAAGCAAGTCTGTCTCTCTCCCCTCTCTCTCTCTTTCGCTAATTGACAAAGAGGCCCAGTAATTAAAGGACAATAAAAGTTTTCCAGTAATTAGTTTCTGTTGTTTGGTTACAGGCCATCAATTGTTCTTTAATAATACCAATCGTTAGCATGCAGTAGTCAGTGGGCTCTCAAAGGCTTCTGGGGCACCACCACTTACACCACTACACATTCCATTCCCATGAGGGCATGCTGCCTCCCGCGCCGCGTTAACCCTCTCCTAGGATGCAGTACTCCTCCCCGGCTGCCTGTTTGGGGGTAAACACCTCTCATAACTCGCGACCAGAAGGCAGCAATTAGGGTAAAGTAATTACCTGGACCTGAGGAGCGGGGAGGTGAGGGGCTCAGGGCTGTCGTGCAGGGCACTGGCAGCCCTGCAGGTGCTGTATGAACGCCTCCATTACAAGGCTGCTCTGTGGCATACCCTGCTGAAATACTTTGCTCCAAAGTACTCTTCTGAGGCCTAATTTTGCCCTACTGATTTCAGGAGGATTAAGTGACTTTAAGGCATGGAAAGCATATGCTAGTTGATTCAATGGCTTCATACACGCCCGCCTGGATGCTCCATTTGATGCCTGAGGCTTGGTGTGTTTGCAAAATGCACAACAATGGCTGGAGACAGAGCTCCCTGTTGTCCAGTTTTCTTTTGCTGGACCCAGAACACAACCCGTGAGCATGACTCCGGGAGATAGCTCAACAATGCCAAGGCTTTCACCACCCTACATAAAACTTTACCCAGAAAATTAGATCTTAAGGTCTTGGGTTCCCTTCTGGCAGAAGACACCGCACTGCAGAGATTTTGCCCTCACAGCTGCTCCTCTCTGTTGAGTGCTGAAATGCTGTGGGTTCCTCACCTGGCCCGGGCTCCCAGCCCACCAAGGTCCCTTCTGTCTCAGTGCCATAAATCAGGGAAGATGAATTTGAGGAAAGCATTTAACAGGGAAAGAAGAAAATCAGTTCTTCTCTTCCACAAGGTTTTTCACATACGCCTGATTTGGAATATGTTTAGAATTCTGCCTCAAATGAAATCCCACTCTGGCTGCATGATTGCAAATAATCTCCAATGGCATTGTTGTTTTCTCCGTTACGGGTATTCCTCAGAAGCTGGGGCTCCTGCAGTTGGTGACCGCCCAGCAGTCTCTGCTTCTAATAAAAAAAAAAAAAAAAAAAAAAAAGAGAGAGAGAGAAATAAAACTGAGCCTCAGTATTGCAGGGAAAAGATTAAAAATATGGTCTTAAAAATTCAGAAAGCAAATTAAAAACACCTCCCCATCCCTTCTTCACACAGAGATATACATAAATACATGCAGATTGTTTCTGCAAGGCAGAGACCCAGTTAGGGGATATATGACTCACGGTTGTACAGTCCATAGGGCTGCAGTGAAAGGGCATCTTGCAGCACCTCTCCTAAAGCTGCGGTCTCTCGCTAACATTCACACGGTGACTGAATTTAATTTCATTTTTGTTTTCATTTCCCCCAACCAGCCTTCTGCAGCAGTGCTGACGTGAGGTGGGAGCCGTCGTCCAAGGGCACGGCCCTGCCAGAAATGCCCCCTCTCCTTAGACTCAGCTCTCTGGTGGAGCTTTCGGGGCTGATCCCCTCGGGGCTGAACGTCGGGGGGGGGCACCATGATGTCCCTGGGGAGCTGCAAGCCGCCCTCCCAGGCCTGGAGGAGCTTCTCCCTGCGAGCAGCAGCCTGCCCAGCCCCGGCCTGGCTCTGCTTTCCATCAGAAATCCCATTCTCTGCTGTGGGGCAGCCTGCCACACTCCCCTGAAAAAATCTTGATTTTGTCTAGTCAGAATTTTCTGACGTTGCCTGGAAGATTCCCAAAGAGCACTTAAACACGTTTGTAGCCTGGATTCTGGATATAATTTCTGTCCATAAATAGCCAGGCTGAAGTTCCGCTGAATTACCACAGCATCCAACTGCCTGGCCCCTGCCAGAAGCCCAGCCTGTGTGCACTTGTCACCCTGGAACAAGTGCAGCACTTGGCCTTGGGCTATCATAACGCCATTTCTCCTCTTTCTCAGGCTTTGGCACCCCATGTTCTTAAGGAACGAGTCTAGCTCCACTGCTGTTGGTGCTGAGACATGGGGAGGGCCCAGCAGTGGGATAAGTTTGCAGTGTGCCCTTCCTTGTGTGGAGAGGTCACTAATGGACACAACAGGGTGGTTTTTGTTGTTGTTGTTGTCTTTGTTTTTGTTTTTGTCTTTGTTATTTTCGTTTTTGTCTCTGTCTCTGTATGCCACTGTTTTTCTGAGTGAGAGCAGTCTGTAGGGCTCTGCTGGCAGTTCTTTACTGTAGTAAAAGTGCACGGGAACATGGGTGTTTGACCAAAGTCTCTGCTTTCTTCTACCTCCCCAGACCCCTCCTGGGAGGGAGGTCATCAGAAATGCTTCTCTTTCTGGCACCTTAGCAGCAACACCCTCTTCTGCAGCAACAGGAGGGTCAGCTCTCATAAAGTGCCAAGTGAGAAATGTCAGGAGCTGGCAGAGACCCCCTCTCCCAATTCTCTCCACTCGCCATGCTGAAGCTTATGGTGGGCTTTCCAAAGGGCTGGCTTTGGTCCAGCTGCTGGAAGGCTGGGTGCGTCTTCGGACAGTACGCGTGTGGTATATAGCCAAAGGAGGGAGGTTTTTGGTAAAACCTGAGGCATATCAGGCAATCCATTTCTGAGACATGGGTCTCAGAAATGGGAAAAAAAAAAAAGTGTAATTCAGAGTGTTTGAAGCATCTCCTAATGCTTTTTCATGTCATATCTCAAATATGGCTTGGCCTAGAAACTTCAGATTTGTTTAATTCAAGAGCCCTTGACGTAATCTAGCACAGATGAGGGCTTCTGAGAGGCTACAGTACTTATTTGGAGCTATTCTCCATGAAATTACGAATATATTAGTGTTCTATCAGCAGCTGTGACAGTGAAAAGTTAAGGCAGGGTTTCTAGGCTTCGCCAAAGCATCCTTGGAGCCCTTTTCCCACATCCCCGTGTCAGGCTGGTTTCACCCACCCCAGCCCCGAGGCAGGGACTGACTGTTCAGATGCACTGCAAACCAAAGTCAGCCCCCAAGTCTTCCCTGGGACGCCCACCACTGCTGCCCTGCCATGCCCATGCCACCCTACAGCTGGTGGCCCAAGGGTGTGCTGAGCTTCCCAGCCTCATCCAAACCAAATTTCAGCCAAATCCTAAATAAAATTTAAAAGTGTCAGACAACTCCTGGCAGCAATTCAGCTTAGAGAACGATGAGTGAGCCAGCATGAAGTTTGGGAAGAGTGCTCTTTGCAAGTAATAAAAGTGAAAAACTACTGAAATTCATTTCCTCTCTAATGGGCAGTGTGACTGCGAGAGGGTGGATTTTTTTCATAATTATCAGAGCTAGGGAGAGATGTTGCGGACGGGGTGTTAATTAGAACTGATATACTTGGGTATATTGCATTTCATTAAGAGAGTAAATAACCCCAGCAGATTTTAATCCTACTGGCAACAAGCCAAGTGCCGCAGAGAGATTATCTTTGAGGGTTAAAACTAGGCCAAAGAGCTAAAAGCAGTCTTTCATGAAAGAAGAAGGCCAAGGATCCAGGCTAGAAGTGGTTGGCCAAAGCTCTGGGATAATCATATTGAAATCCACAGCAGAAAGTACATTAAAAAGAGATGAATCACAATTGCCTGGTTTCTGTGGGAGAGCAGGCAGGCAGGAGGGAGTCGAATCTAGACACTTCCTCAAGCTGGAAGGAAAATGTAGCTTAGTGGCATTTGCTTTACCAACCATGTCACGATGAAATGCCTGACCCAGCACCGATGCCTCGGAGGCTTGAAGGCAGGGCAGATCCCACCTGCTCAGCCAGAGCAGGAGGGATGATGGCCTCGGGGCTCTGCAACACCTCCTTGCAGCAGCAGTGAGCTTTGCCAGTGGCAAGGTCATCTTGGAGCCTTCTGGTTCCTCCCCAATGCCACCCCTCCAGGGACAATCACCCCTTGGTCAGGAGGCACCCAAAGGAGCCATGCCGAATGACCCTGGTGCACCTCTGGTGGGCTTTTAAGCCAGCCCCATCCTCCCAGCAGGGTTCGATGTGTGGGGATTGAGTTACTCCTGGAAGAAGCTTCCCCTCTGAGTGCACCCATGGAAGTGGAACTGAGAGGTGCAGTTTGAAATTGAAACAGGCTTTACACCTAAAAGTAAGAGCACCCAGCCCTGCCTGAGGCACACCATGTGGTGGCCCAGAAATTAGGGAGCTGGCCTTAGGACCACCAGGATGTGTTTTGGCTCCCGCTGTGCCAAGCGAGCATGGGGAACACTGCGCTCAGGGCTTGGGTGACATCGGGGAAAGAGGACACACTGCGCAGCCAGGTCAGAGGCTCCTCTCCTGGTCTGTGCCCATCACAGAGGATTCAGCAGATGCTTTGAAAGCTAACAGAAAGGGCACGAGCAAAAAAGGATGCCTCACCTGCCTTCATCTTCCCCTCTTCTGCCAAATAAATGAGCATTGGTCGCGTGGCCTTAAGGCAGAACTGCCTGTGTTTGCAGCAAAGCATGGTGCTCTGCGATCGGAGACACAAGAAAAATTAAGATCAATGTAAAAGGTGCAAACAAAAGGAAATAATAAGCCTGAGCTGCAACTTCCTCAGAGCATTAGGAAGCAAAAAGTGCTTAAAGAGGTTAAGAGGGTCTGTGATCGGTGTGAACTTCCATGTCCCGCTCTTCACCTGACTCTTCACTGTCAGCAGTTTTTGAATGCAGAAAATCATTTCTGAAAAACTGAAGTACCAAAACTTCACTCTGTAAATGAGGGAGAAACTCATTTTGTCCTTTCTACTTGGGAGCATGAGCTGTGAATCACTCCGTTCACTATTTCAGGGCAAGACTGGAGTGTGATTATATGATGTCTGGCTTACTTTGACATAGCTTAATTCAATTAAAATGCAGTTGCATCCTGAGCAGGGACCCAAATTCCTTGCTGGTGACTGCACAGAGACTTGCACTGAGGTAACCATGGGAGGGAATGACACTGTTTTGTGATCTCAGCTCCAAGTAAAGATGGTCTAGTCCTCCAGCGCCCACAAGCCGTGACATCAGTGCTGGTCCCACAAGGGCACCTGGCAATCAGCGGATTTCCTTGGTTGGAGGAACCACGGGAAAAAACAGTTTGCTAAACAAATCAAAGAGCACAAACACATAAGTATCTCCATCCACCGTGCTGCAGGGGATACAGAAAGACTCAGAGCTCACTGAAGCATGAGGCTCAGTGGCATCTTCGGTGTCTGTGGTTCCTGCTGTCATTAACCTTGCTGGAAATCCTGCTCATTTGTCCTAGGCTTGAATTTGAAAAGAGAACTCCTAGTTCGGATCTTCTCTCACATCTTTGATGCAGTGATCCTTTGGAAATGAGAGGGGAATGAAGCCAACTCAAAGGGAGGAGTAGATACCAGGGATGATTTTTGCATTTATTGAGAGATCAAGCCTAGGAAATTGTTTCCTTCCCACATGGCTGCTTACGAGTCCCCTTCAGAGACGGTACTCATTAATGCCTAAGAGGCTTCAGTGCCGTAGGTGGATATGAAATAACAGCAGAGCATCTGTTAGTAGGTCTCAAAATACCTTATGCTTTGACAAAATAATTACTTTCAAAGCTGAATAGGGATTCAGTATGTTAAAATTCAGGAAAATAAATTAAAATTATCTCCAGCTATGGGAAAGGCCAAGCTGCAGTAGCAAAGGACTTCTACACTGAACCCAAAACCATGGCCAGATCAGTTCAGAAGACACCTGGTATTTAAATGGGAGAGATGTTTATTCTCAGAAGATTGCTAGAAACAAATAGGTCAGCTCCTCCTGTATCACACCCATTAGATCTCATAACCAGGATATCAACCTTACATGGAACCTGATTTTCATGACAGAATTCCTTGAAAACATTGCAACATAAACAAAACCTTAAAATTAAGCATATTTAAGTGCTTCCCTACATCTACTAATTTTGATATTGCCCATGACCAGCACTGATCCCTCAAGCAAAACTGGAACAACTGTTGGCTCTAAGTGGGCATAGCAGGGAGAAAGCAGTAAAGCTGAAATGACAAAATATTTTTAATTAAGTACAAGGGACTAGACTCTGCTCATCACATAGAACAGTTCCTAAAAAACACCAAACTGAAGTGAAAAGGGAACAGACAATTAAGCAGAGGGGCGAACAGGAAGCAAAGAGTGAGAAGGGTTTTTTAACTAGATTTTGGCACCATACAACCCAAAGCCTTCACCTGCTGCTGGGGAGCAGGGGGCTCTGCTTTATCAAGCAGCATTTTCAAAAGGCCTCATCATCTGAAAGAAAGGGGGGGGGGGAATACACAGCTGTACAAGGGGCTCATTCTCCAGCTTTACAAGGTGTGTGTGACTCTTTCTCTCGCAGACCAGGTAGGTACATGCTATTGACTTTCTGTTGTTCTGGGGTTCTTTTGTGTCTTTTGGGTTCAAGGTCTGAGAATACTCAGAAGGGAAAATCAGGCCGGTATATGTAGTTAAAAAAAAAAAGAAAAAAAAAAAGACGGAGGGGGGGTAGTAAGTTTGAGGGTGCAGAGCTGACAGAGCTGAGGTAATAACTTTTTAACTTAATCCATGGAAAAGGAAGAGGTTTCTGAAGAACAGTATGAATGTTTACTCCCTGAAGTGTAGGGATTGAAAGAGTTCCCCTTGCCAGAATGCAGAGCTCTATCCAGTATGCAGAGCTCTATCTGTTACTGTTAATAGTCACACAAGACATTAATACAGAGCAATTAAGAATGTGTGCCGATAATTGGGGGCTAGTAAATGTTTATTTAAAGAAAGAAGCTTTGGACTTCTAATTAGAGGCTAAAACAAATTGTGTATGATTGAGCTATCCAGTTATATATCTCCTGGAGATGTTCAGCAGAGCCACTACCTGTTGAGTCCGTCTGCCCAGCCAAGCCCTGCAGCTCTGTACACGAGCCCATCTAGCAGCCTGGCTGTGCGAGGCTTTGTGCCCTGAGCCGTACTATGTTAGCCAATGTGGTTTTTAGAGAAAGCCGTTTTGGTGCCCACCTGGAAATGAAGTGTTCCTCAGAGACAGAAAACTCTTCTGTCTGGGGCCTTTGGTGAGCTCCAAGGGCTTCTTGTGGAAACTGGACTAAAACCATTTTTTCCCATAGTAACTTCTTTGAGAAGGGAGCTTGAGAGAAGCTGCTTCAGATGGAATGGTGATGGGATGGGAGTAATGACACCAGAACACTTAGTGCCCAGGTTTGCTCAATACTGAGCAGTTCTACTTTGCCTCCCTTAATTTCAGGATGTAAATTAAGAAAAATGAACTCAGCTTCCAGGTTACTGGGGATGGATGGCATTAATTCAGCCTGGCATTTAGCTATTTCAGTTGTTTACATTTGATGCCTTTTATAAATATACCATTTCTGATTAAGAAGAAATATTTTCTAAAGGTTTGCTTAATTTTTCACTTCAAAGTCAATCTCTAAAAACCTCTCTGCCATTATCAAGCCAGCAATGGTTTCATCCTAATCCCTCTTATGCTCTCCATTCTTATCCTTCGCTGAGGAGGAATGATAAAAATTTTTCTGACACAGAACTCGGATCCAGTGCTGAAAGATAAGCTGTTCCAAAATAAAATGATGAATTTCAATTTCAAGCATTGGTTAATATTGCAATTTTCATAGATATTTTCCTACTGTAGATTGAACAAAACATATTAACTAAAAGGCCTTCTCTTGGAATGGTATCGCATACTTTTCTAAGATTCTTCTTTCACTCTAAATTTCTACTTTTATGTATTGTCTTTCTATAGTAGCTACCAGAGATCAAAGCCATCTTTGTAATTTGAAGTTAAGCCAAAATTAGGTCTTGAAAGTTTCCAGTAGGTA
Organism: Oxyura jamaicensis; assembly: GCF_011077185.1. NCBI lineage: Eukaryota > Metazoa > Chordata > Aves > Anseriformes > Anatidae > Oxyura > Oxyura jamaicensis. The sequence goes on from NC_048912.1 coordinate 4,582,165, forward strand.
CGAAAGCTGTAGGTGAACTTAGCTTTAAGGTTGCTACTTGCTTTTATAGTGAGACCATTCTAAGATGTTTAAAAGATCACCTGCTTTAACCAGCAGTCAAACTTTCCCTTATGTACTCACTGGGAGATGGACTGAGGATGCACAAGCAGACTTGAACACTTGACTTTTCAAATTCAGTGGTCTTTCAGTGTAATTTCCACTAGAATAATGCATATATATGTTTATATTATTATCTCAAAAGTTTTGTCCAAGGATTAGGAAGAAACTGGTCTAAAACAACGAACTTGGCAAGTACAACTTTGCTAGAGCTAATAGCTGGGTCAGCAATCCAGATGGAGATCCTTGAATCAAAATCATAGAAAAGCATATGTATATAATACAGATGCAGTTAAATATGTTCTGAAGGGAACCAGGGAGGGGAAGGTTCTGCCTGATTATGCTGTAACTATTTTGTCCATTTCTAGGGTGAAATCAAAGCATCTGTGACAATGTACAATCCCAACACCCAACCACGTTCTCTGCATGCAGAACAAACTACATTGATTAACACACAAAAAAAATATAATGGAAATATTAGCCCTGGAAGTGGTGGTGCGGGAGCCTCTGGGGTTCTGCTTTCCCCATCTCTGTCCCCTGCTGGACACCAACCTGAAATCAATGTCTGCAAGCACCCAATGGATCAACCCACCGCCTTTGGACTGGTTACTCACCAAAGAAACAGCCGGGGGGGCAACTGGAGTCCCCCTTGGCCCTATTTAGGTGGCAGCAGGACTCTGCCAAACCGCCACCAGTCCACTGATACCACTGGGACCACTGCTATGGCATCTCACCCACTTGCTGCAGTGTGTGTGGCTCTTGCCATCAAGTCACTGCCTTCATGCAGTCTCCTGCTGCAAATGGAGGTGTTAGCAGCACCGCGCTGCAGGTGCAGGCAGCAAAGGGTTGGTGACACTAACGCGCACGCTGAAAGCTCTCTGCACATTGATGCACTGCCCTGACAAATACCAGGTTTGTGCATGTGGAAAGCTTGTAGAGTTCTTTGTTGACAAAAATTGTGTGGTAAGAATATTGTACAGCTCAGTGAGAAACATCTGCCTGAAAAAAACCTTCTAACATTCCCCAAATGTTCATGTATCAGAACAAAGAGGCTTTTGTGAGTTTTTTTGGGGTTTGCTAATACTGGAGAAGGCAAAGACTCCCTCATACCCCAGAATAAGCACATAATCCCTTAAACTATGAAGCACCTTAGATAAAGTGTACTTCTGACCAGCTGGCTGGGAGCTCGGATCCAAGTGATGCAGGCAGCAGCTGTGGGACTGGCTGTGGGGCTGGGCACAGCTGTTCCCACAGAGCTTCATATTTGGTGGGGTTGCGTCAATGGGGGTTGAATGTCAGTGGGCAGTACTTCCAGCCCTGGGTATGGAAAATTAAGTTTCAAGTCCCCAAATTGATGGCAGCTTTCTATTTACCATGTAGAGCTGCTTCAGCAGGGGATATGGGGAGAGCTGTACATCCCCCCTTGCCCCCCATCCCATATTCCCATCCTTCATCCAAATCTTAGGTAGCTGGGGCTGAATGTTTCAATCAAAGCTTCATCACTGACCAGAGAATAAATACATTCCCATAATTTGGATGAGTCCTAAATGTCTGATTTCTAGAAAGTGTCATATTAAAAAAAAAAAAAAAAAAAAAAAAAAGCACGTCCTGATGTTAATGAGATCTGAATTGCTGTTTTCAAAGCATGAAATTGGCAGTGATATCTTAAGCCTGAGAATGATACACATGTAGCAAGAGGAAGCAGGGACCTGCTTAGTTTGTGAGATGGCATGTTTCGCAGCATCAACACATTTCTGTTTTGATTTGCACATACAACCTCTCTATTCATTACTGGTGCAGGGAGGAATGTGCCCATGTCGGATACCTTTCCTGTTCTTGTCGTTATACCCACCAGTTCTCCATCTCTCCAGCACTCTGTTTTCCAGCACCTTTGGAAATGTTCACTTCCATTTTATTCACCGGAGACAAAATGCTAATACCCCGGCACTTCAGATGGTGAGGGGAGAAGGAGAGGAAGGAAGGAAGGGAGACCTCTGTGATCTGTTCATTCATTATTCCACAGTGCATGGGAAGTCATCTCTTTACATGATTGACCTGCCTGGATTTGATTACAACACACAGCTAACCTTTTTCAAATCTGGTTGTGTCATACAAGAAAAGGGTTGAAGGCTGTTGCCATGGTATTAAGGTATCTCTTGAGAAAGAAGGGGGGGGGGGGAAGAGGAAATGATGCTTCTTTACTTCCTAGCCAAGTATAAACAAGAAACGCACGCACATGTTTTTGTTTTGGATGAGCTTTCAGCTTCTTATCAAGCCTCATCTATCAATGCATTTCCTGGGGAAGGGAAGGAGGAATTGTCTGCTCGGCAGATCAGTGTCTGTTCAGCGGTGGGGAAGGGGGAGATGACAATTGGAAGGGGGTGGGGGGGAGAATAAATCAGTCTTGCCACCATTCATGATTTATTCATGAGCCATGTGAGTTTTGCATTTAAATGTGACATTCTCATGATCTCAATATTGTATATGCAAATCTAAAGATTTCAGCGTTTCTACACATGCCCAGCTTAAGTCTCGTCTCAGATCTGCAGGTCTGTAAATGCAAAGCTGGAAGGTTTGCATGGCTCCTGGTTCGCTACCTGTTTATTCTGCAACTTAAAGGCTGTACGCATGCAGAGCTGCTCTTAATATCAGAGGTATAATTTAGATGTCATTTTTTATTCATTTTTTTTATGATAGTGAATCCTCACAGTCAGGAAACCATCTATAGATTAGTTAATGGCTCAACTTTCTGAGATCTTGTCTTGCCCATCAAAGCACTGCTCTTTCGAGGCAAACACCCGTTGCTCAGGACAGCACATCAAGATTAAACCAGCAAATGCTCTGCTCTAAACAAAGAATTTACACCTTGAGCCATGCCTGTTTCAACAACTCTAACATAAATATCTAAGTTGTCAGCCAATAAATAAGGGGGAATTACATTGTTTAAAGGTTTTAAATTAAGATGCATTTTTTATTTTAAAACAAACAAACATACCAAATACCCTGGTGAGGAGAGGACGGGCATCGTGTACCAGTGGTGCTCAGTTCAGGTCATGACCTGAACCTCAGTTAAATCTGTTGGTCCCTGTCACTGGCCAAGAGTCCCAGTGCAGGGATGCTTAGCAGGATGAGAGACATGACTCTGCACAGAGATGCAGGCTCTGCTCTTGTCTAACCCCACACAGACAAGCTTGTGCACAGGAGACACCTCTGGCCCACTATTTGGGGAGGTGGATCGTGTAGCCAAATGCTGTTGATGGGGTTCTGCCTGTCTGTGAGGCTGGGATGCTGCTTCATGAATCACTGACAGGGGCTTGTTGCTGCTTAGTGAAAAAATCAGAGTGTGAATAAGTTTTATGTTTTTGGGTCAGCTCTGTCACTAGCCTAATGTAAATATTCCTCAAATATGTTACCAATAAACAACAACAACATTCATCAATAAAAATACAATTTGTAATTTTTTAATAGCACTTTCTCACATCTAATACTCAACTCCTGTTTCCTCCTCAGTCTGAACCCAGAATTGCAGAAATTGATCATCTCGTTTGCTTTCGGTGGTCAAGGCCCATAACAGCTACATTCTTCCTACTGGTTCATGATTTTCAAACCATAAATGTTTCCTAAATATCTGTGTCACCTAGTATCCTATCTCTGGCAGTGACAGTCAGTGACTGCTTAAGGGAAGCGTAAAAGAGACAAAGCCTGTATTGAATGACACCTCCCGAGGGTATTATCTCAGATTTAGGGAAATATGAATGTAGAGAGTTCCTGAAGTTAAATATTCAGGTCATCACTACTAATTGCTTTCAAGGACTTGTCTCTTTTAAACCCACCTGTATGTTTGCTCCCACAGTGCCCTATAGCAATGAGTTCCTCAATTTAATTTCCTGTGAGATGGACAACTACTTTCTTTAGGATAATTTCATTCAGGTCCCAACGGCTTTTCCATTATAAGAGATAATAAATGGTTGTTCCTGAGCATCTTTCTCCACACTCTTCATGGTTTTAGACATCTGTATCAGAACACCCTCAATGGTTTCTTCTCTCAGCCAAAATTTACATGTATTTACCTACCCTAATAGTTGCTCCCCCTGTGAAACCTGCTCACAACTCTGATAATGCCTTAAACTTGCCTACATTTTCCAGTTCCTCCATATTCTTTCTGTAAGGGGACATTAGGACTGCTAGCAGTACTTAAGAAGATGGCACAGCAAGAATTTAGACACAAACTGTGTTTTTCTGTTCTGCCTCACCTGACACCAGCTGGCATTCTTGTCATGTTTTTAACCACCCCTGATTGCTGAGCTGATGTTTTTGGAGAAGCACCTGCCTGGCTCTGGGATCTTTCCTAAACAGTAAATGTGATGCTAGAGCCATGGTTGTGCAAGCAAGGCTGGTGTCTCTCATTTGCAGCCATTTCATTTATTGCCACTCAATTCAGTTGCTGGGGTGGTTGTTCCACACCACCATCTCCAAAACTTACATTCAGCTGAAAGAGCTGAATTCCATCATTCTCAAGTCCTCGTTACCATGTCTTCGGTATGTTGATAGACTGGTATTGATACAAGCTCTTGGAATAGGATGGTTAACAGGCTGGAAGCCCTGTCTTGCCAGCCAAGGAAAAGACTCACACTGGGCTTATGCCATTATTTTAAGATATGTTGTCAGCTGATTTTAGCTCCCAGTTAAAATCTGAGAGGGAAAAGTATTTTTTTTGCAGGAAACACAAACAAACAACAACAACAACAACAAAAAAACATATATATATATGTACTAAATTCTAAAACTTGGAGAAGACTGACTTTAATTTTGTTTGTTTGTTTCTTGGTTTGTTTTTCTGGATTTTAACATGGATTTAGTGGCCAGTGTTTGCTGCTGAGCTCAGCAGCATTGCAACAGAGCAGTTCACACCATGAATGCCTACAAATGCAAGGACCTTTTTGCAGAAGGGTACTGCTTGTAGAAATCCTGAAATTCATGTTAGAAACCAGACTGGGGGGAAGCCCAGGCCAGGACTGATTCCACTACTGGAATTTCAGCAGATGGAGCAGGTTTCTCCGTGCCTTCTAGCTCCCAAAGGCCTCGCTTGTCACAGCACTGTGTCCAAGCCCAGTGCCTTCCAAAACCGTTTGGGGTTGAGTTTCTGCATAAAGGGGCAAAAAGAACAAGCGGAGCTGCTGCACATGCTCAAACTTGATATAATTGTGCTGTGTGAGTGGGTTTCATCCTGCAAAAGCCTGCTCATTCACATGGAGTAGGGATATATTCTTATACAAGGGAAGAATGTGCTCCCTTGCAGCCCCTGGTTTCTGCAAGCACGGCCCCGTGAATGTAATCAATGCTGTGCAGAGCTGCCGAAATCAAAAACAAAGCCAGAATGATCATTGTGCTAAGTTTGGGTTCCTCATTGTTCATTGAATTACATCAGTGTTTTCTTTAGTTGCACAGTCAGCTGGCAGAGGTTTGTCTGAAATCTCGAGACTCCCCCTTTCAGGGGAAAGCACAAATTTCCGGGAGATGGGGGCTCTGCTCTGCATTGTGGTGCTTGATCTGCCACCATGGCCCGGGACACGATGTGACAGCTGGGGGGCTCATCCAGCCCAGAGCCTGTGGGCGAGGGCAGCAACGCATCCACACGAAACAATGTCTGGATTTGTTTTTATTTGCATTTAATTTGCTGAGACTATTTTATCTGCTTAAAGCAACAACAACAACAAAACCCACAAAACAAACAGACAAACAAAAACCACAAACAAAACAAGAATAACAGGGAAAACAATAAAATAATAATAATAAAAAAGACATTATACCTCCAGCTTATCTGGCGTTTTATTAAAGTGATCCTATGTGGAAAAACCTTACTTTCTGCAGATCCTGGGATCCCAGGGAACTTCTTGCTGTGATAAATTGCCCACAGCCTGGTGTGATGGTGGAAAAAGGTTGTGTTGGTGCAATGTGCCCCCCCCATCTAGGTTGGAAGAGACCTCCAAGATCACCTAGTCCAACCTCTGAACTAACACTAACAAGTCCTCCACTAAACCATATCACTAAGTGCTGCATCTAAACATCTTTTAAAGACCTCCAGGGCTGGTGACTCAACCACTTCCCTGGGCAGCCCATTCCAATGCCTAACAACCCTTTTGGTATTAATTTTGCAACTAGTTTCTGCAGGAGAAAGAGAGGTGGGAGGAACAGGTTGAAAATACTCAAAATATCTCATTTCAACACTTTCAAAATGAGGCATTTTCAGGTTTCACTTTGAAAGAGGGTCTCTGTTTCTTGACTGATGTAATTATCTTAAGATATAAAGGGCAGCAAGTAACCTGAAACCGAGCTGAAAGTTTTGTTTCAGACAGAGGATGATTTGGGGTTAACCCATGATAATTCCCCACACCCTCCCTGGCACTGCTGGAGTCTTCAGTTCTGCCATTGAAATGAAAACCCATTATTTGTCTGGCTCAGCTAATAACATGCACCAACCATTGCTAATATTTGTCTTTTAAAATGTAACTTTCTGCCATTTGGAAAGTATAATATAGCAAGAGAAAGCTGTGATGTATTTCTAGCCCCGATTCTTAAGGCAGTAATATTTGGGTTTCTCAGATATGGCTGCAGTGTGTGTTCATGCGAGAGAATACGAGGAAAAACATTTTAAAGACTTAATATCTAAAGATTAGGTGATAATCTCCCTGGGCTGAGGGTGAATACAGGAGCTCCCTCACACTGCCAAAATATTGAGTAAGTTTAGAGAAAGAAGCCAACTATTCCAAGCTCAGGAGATCATTTATAAAACAGAAATCACTCTGTTGCATTGAAGAGTCAGAGAGATGCTCTCAGAAAGATTAATTATCTGGGGAGAGGAGGGGATTGTGGGCTTCACCCCTCAAAATGAACCAGCAAGATGATTCAATTGCATCACTTTCAGAGCGTGAGCCTGAGACATTCATTCAAAATGCAGTTATAAGAAATGACTGCTTTACTTTGGGAGGAAGAATACTGAAGAAACTGTTAAAGTTGGTCACAGTATGTGACATCCTTGAAATCAAAAGCAATGCTTCTTCTCAGCTGCTGCACAGTAAAATTAAAGATATGAAGCCAAATTAATCTCTGGTGTAGCACTCCTGCCAGTGGCTGGGGAGGCACCTGGGATTAATTTCCTCAATTATACAAGTGGCATATGACCCTGACAAATTGTTTTTTGTCGCATGTGGGGTAATGTATCTGGTGGAGCTGGGCATCACCTCCCCAGCCTCCTACGTTGTCCTTGGATGTCTTCCCCAGGTGGCAGCAGAGCAAGCTCCTTGCAGGCTTCTCTTCTCCTTTGGGGTAAAATTTGGGAAGTCCATCTGTACGAAACAGTGCCTGTATTTACACTCCTGGACATGGTTCACTTCTTTGCTTATAGTTTGCCTGAGGAAAGCTTACATTTTTCTGGAGGAATTATAAACTTCAGCATGGTGTGCCAGTGCTCGACGTGCCAGCGTGCCAAGGTGGGAGCTGGGCAGAGCTGGCCCAAAGCCCCCTGAGACAGGGCCGGAGCTCCTCTCTCCACGTGGAGGAGATGCAGCCACATCATGCAGCTGTGTCAAGGATCTCTTCTGTTATTTCCCTGCCCCAACTTTACACAAGCATTACCGGCTTTGAGCAAGCACTTACCATTCAGACTGCCTCCTCCTCCCACGCAGCAGAGCTCGGGAGGAGGACACGCTGCGAGCCAAGGACACCGGGCCCCAGGCAGCCAAAGAGCCCCCAGAGCCCCGGGCAGGCTCGGGACAGGTGCAGAGCCTGAGGCCAGGACTTTCCAAGCAACTCTGTGTCGGTGAGTAAACTTATTTTCTAAAATGCTGTCCCATGCCTTGGAGGAGGGGCATGTTGGTCAATTGATGTTTGGAAAAATCAGGGGTGTCTTTTGGCATGGAGTGAAGGAGGTGAGGCTTGGGATCTCACACCAAGTGCTGAAGCTTCTGGCCGGCAGAAGCAACACATACGGTGTGTGAGGGGACGAGGCTGCTGAGGAAACGTGAAACATCCTCCTGCAACATCGGGCAGCTCCCAAACTGAGACCAGCTCACTGTGGTGCTGTGAGACATTGACACAGACCTGGGCTGGCCCTGAGGGGGCTGATTCACTGCGAAAGCTGAGGGAGAGGAGGGCTCATGCGAGCGCTCGTGCCTCGAATCTCTTCGTACAGTCAAGCAGCTAAGCACCCGGCACAGCCATGTCTGCATGCTTGGCCCGCATGAAACGTGCCTACCTCCAGCTCTGTTATGTTTCCTTGCCAAAAAAATAAAGACGAGGTCCCACTCACCAGCAGCTCCATTTGGGTAAAACCCTCAAGGCTTTCATGAGGCCGACCCACGAGGTCTGGCTGTATGCAGTAATTTGCACCGCGTGGGCCATGAGAAGGAACTCGCTGAGGTGTTTTACACTGTTGGGAGCTTTTGTCTTCAGCACGTTCATGCTAATGGAGCTTTTTGGTGGAAAATGATTCATTCATAAGCGTCAGCCAAACCGGTATGTGACAGGAGAGCAAGTGTTCTCACCTGGGCAGAACAATGTAAGCTGATGTGTGAGCACCCTTACTGCTTCTCTGCTGGGTTTGAGCTTGTTTTGTTTTGTCATATTTGGGTTTCTGGAATGTTTTCTCCTACCAATGACATTAATTATGGAGTAATTGCCTTAGTAGCATGTAACAACTCTCCTCTTTTTTTCTTTTTTTTTTTTTTAAATAATTTTCACACAATGTGTAAACTTTGCTGTATATGTGCTACGTTTCTTGTGTCATGAAATAATGTGTAGACAAAATAATGTTTTTCCTGTCAGAAATTCAATGGGCATCTAAAGCAAAGTGACAGGTGGTTAAATAGCTGCATTTAAAGGATGTCAAGAAGATTTTTTGGACAGGTACCAAAACCCAATGCCAAAAAGAAGGCCTAATACCATCTGTTTTGTTAGCAGAGATGCAATTTTACATTAGATTTTAAATGACATGAAATGCCAAATTCATAACCTTGATTTGTGGGTCAAATCTAGCTTATCTAGACTGTGGATGTTATTATTTACTGGCACAGTTCCTGACCCAGAGCCCACGCAGGTAAATGAACACACTTTCAATCAGACCCATTTTTAAAGTAATAGGGAGCTCTCAAGTCGCATTTAATTTTGTTCTGTATTACATGTGAATCCAGATGCAATGTGGATTTAATTAATCCAATTTCATTGCATTTTAATGTACACATTTGCATTGTGTTTATTGGCAATTGGTTTTATCCATTTGTTCAGCATTTTTATGACCAATGAAACTACTGAATATTTAGAGACCCATATACTTCCCAGCAGAAATGAGGAGCGTAGCTCTGAATTAAATAGTTCTCAGATATAAACTGGGGATGAGACTAAAATGTCAACATATAGCTGCATAATACAGTGGAAAATTGATACCAGTATTTTAAAATAATAAACTGCATGGTGCAAAATTATTTAAAAAATAATTTCAGTAGGCATTTTAGATGGTATGTCAAGAATTAAAATATACTTTTATAAAGAGCAGTGGGTGCTGGAGGACTACTCTGAAACAAATAATGAATCTGATAAATTCAGTCACTTTCCTGCTTCTAAAAGGTGCCTTTGAAATTATGATTGTTCAGGTTTAGCCTAATATTTAGAAATACTCACTGTAGAGTTTTCTCTTCTTTGTGAGGAGTCAGTGTGGCTTAAATGGGATTGCTGAGATAATCACCCTGTGCTCTCTCTGTTCCAGTGCTAACGTTAGGCATGAAATGTGAGTTGTCATGTTTGCAGCTACTCTTTCAATAACCCGGCCAAAGTAGCTAAAAACCTTCCGGGTTTGGTGAGGAGTCAGTTGTGAGAACAAAAAGAACATGTCTTTTAATTGCTGGGTTTTGCTCTCAGGCTCAGCTCTGCTGTGAGCATCATGGCTAGGTCTGCTGTCCCTCCAGCCATCCTGGCCCATCCCTTTTGTCTTTTGATGCTTGGCCCAAACACAAGGTCATTGCTCTGTTGTTCTTGTTTGGTTGGTTAGTTTTTACCTGGTTCCCTGTTTGGGGCTCCAGTGGGTCTGCCCCACCACCCCCTGACCCCCCTGTCCCATCTGGCACCCAGCACTCCCTATGGAAGATGCCATCCGGCTTCTCCAGAGCTGAGCCAGCCCAGGAGGAACACCGCGAGGCCTGAGCTGAACCACGCCTGCGGGTTTTGTAGCTGCTAACACCAGGCATGTGGGCTGGGGCTGACCCCTGCAATACTTCCCGTTTTCCAGATGGGGCTCTGGGGCTGCATGTGGGACCTGTCCTGCCTGGGTATCACGGGGGGACAACAAGCTCGTTCTCGTGAGGCCCAACATCTCCCTGCTCCAATGGCTGCCGCAGAGCTGGATTTCCAGGGTTGCTCATTTTGCTTTCTGCTAACACTGATTCGGGGCTGATGGAAAAGGAAAGACTGAGTTATTTCTGACCCACTGGGAAAGACTCAGAGATAGGACAGATACCAATAGGTAGAGTATTCAGGTACCTGCATTCAAACCCATGTATGGGAAATTACCCCCCACAGGCAAAGCCTAGGAGGTGCCTAAATTCATTCAACTCCCCCCCTTATGTGGACAACAGAGATCCCAAAGAGGATCAGGGCACAGGGGCTCCTCGCTCCCTCCTGAGCTCTGCTGCAACCCCGACACGGGTGGCACTGCAGGACCACATCTGCTGTGTGCACATCCAGCCTGATCAGAGCCATCCTTATCCAAGGATGTTCTACGACTTGCCTTTTTGCTATTTGCTGGCCACAGCCATCAGTGAGGAAGCCATATCTAAGGTGGCTCCTTTGATGGGTCAGCTCTCATAGCTGCAATTTGCCGTCCTTTTGGGGCTGTCTGACAAGCCCATGCTCTTCAGGAAGGATGCATGGTTTGTCAGCCGCCCTCCAGGAAGCAGCTCTGCACTGTTAATCCATCAGCCTCAGCGGGGAGAGGTTGTGTAATGCTGGTCCTAGGTAGACAGAGACACTGAAGTGCTAGAGGAGAGCAGAAGTTCAGAGAAATCTGCACCTCCTGGTAGGTCCCTATCTGCACGTGAGCTCCACTGAGCAGACACCAAACTGTTCAGATGGACAAAAAATATTGAAACATGGGAAAAAAAAAAAAAAAAAAACAGGCTGAAGAAGGCACTCAGCAGGAGCTACAAGTTGGAGAGAGGCTTCCTGAAGGCATAGTGAACCCAGGGAGGTGCCTGTGGTGCAGCAGGAGCTTCTGGTGCCAGGCAGGGTACTGCAGAGGCTGCAGACACCTGATGGCACCTCGCCCTCCGGACCCCGGGCTGGGGGCACGCCGGGGATCCAGCCGGCACTCAGCTCTACCGTGTTGTCTTGTCCTGACAGCCTGGGGAGCAGAAACGCTGGAGACGTCCCCAAGGTGAGCTGCGAGAGTGTTTGATGGAGAGCATCTCCTCTGCCAACTTCCCTTGGTATAGAGAGAGAAAAATAAAGGCATTTATGGATATTAATAGCAATAACACTTTGTGACGCCAGAGTTTTCAGATCAGTCTCTGTTTGAGGTCTACCGAAGGCAGATGAATGTGCAAACTTTGACAGGGCTGATTGTTGTGAATCTCGTGTTTCGAGGATCTGAGGAGACATTAAGGAATTGGTGCAACGTTTGGAAAAGGCGAGCTGCTAAAATGGTTTGAATGGGACTGAAAAGAAACCGGGTTGTATCTGCCGAGAGATGCCGCAAGTTCGGTGACAAAATGCATTCATTTCCATAGGAAACAACAGAATTTAATCCTGCTTTAAATGAAAAAGACAATTCAGCCTTAGCTGCAAAGCTGCTAGCAATGTCTCTACACTATATGAAATATAATAATTATGATAATTAATAAAGATAATAATACAGTAAAACCTTGCTAATTCATACTAATGACTCAGAGGCTGCTTACTAATTACTGAATTTTGTGGATAAACAAGCCAGAATAATGCATCATAAAATACACTTTGTTCCATTATTTTGACAACTCTCATTTAGTTTTAATTATTTATACTTCATAATATACTAGTCACCGTACTTGGGAGGGTTTTACAAAAATAACGAAGCCCAGAATTTGACATGACTGAGCAGTGTTTGCTGAAACACAGAGGAAAGGCAGCCCTTTCTGGATGTGTGCAAACTGGGAAAAGCACGGATCAGCTGAATGCAGATCAGCAAAGCGGTTATACAGAACGTCGTGCGTCTCCATCGTGCCTTTGACCAGGAGGAGACCTGGGAGCAGTTTGCCTCGTGGAGAACTCCCGCAAACTGACCTGCCAGACACAGAAGGACCAATGCTTCTTCAGGAAAATCACACAGTTTGGAAAAAATTATAATGAAAGTGAAGTAGTTTTTGTGCCCAAATCGATTTTTATCCTCAAATCATTTTTTCCCACCATCAGGACAGCTAAAATCTTGTTTTTAATTTAAATGAGAGCCGTGATTTTTACATAATCACTGGATTCCTGGAGCTGGCATTCCCTCGAAATCCCAACCTGTGTCCCCAATCCTGAATTTGGCAGGAGCTGGATACGCTGCTGCAGTGATGGAGCCTTGTGGAAGAGTCCTCTATTTATGTAGCACAGTTTTCCAGCTACAGACGAAGCAGGGCTGCCCAGAGTCCTGCAGGGAGCAAGTTGCAACTGTGCCTTTGTAGTCATGATGTTAAAAAAAAGAAAAAAAAGGAAAAAAAAAAAAAGAAAAAAAAAGGAGTCTTTTCCACCAATAATTTGGCAGAAAAGTGACTCTTTCAGCTCTGTCCTGGCTGCCTGCAAGCTCACGGAGGGCTTACGGCAATTTGGTGTCTCTGGGAGCAGCGTCCCATCCCGCACCAGCTCGGTAGATGATGCTGGGTTGCCCTGGGGTGGTTTCCCAAGGGACCTGCTGGGGGATGTTTGGGGTCCCGGAGCTGCCCTGCGAGCCACGGCCGGGGGCAGAAGGAGGGAGGCCGGCCGGTGAGCGGGCTGTGCCGGGGGTGGCCGCTCCTTCACCAGCGGGGAGGCCTGGAGGTGCGGGAGAGAAGGGAGGCCGGTGGCCGGCGGTCTGCAGGCCCCGGGGAGCCGAAGCTGGAGGCAGAGAGCGGGGTTCGTGGGCGGGAGGGGCGCGGAGCTTTCGGGAGCGAGCCCTCCGCTTTGGGGTCGTGCCGAGGCGGGCCGGGAGGTGTCCTTCTGCGGGGGGTTTGGGACACCCGAGGGCTGCGGGGCGGGGGGGGGGGGTCTGCGGACACCACGGCACCCGTTCCGGCAGCAGGGCTGCGATGCTCCAAGCGGGGCGCGCTCCCAAAGCTCCCCAGCCCCGCTGAGTACGGCGGGGGGGGGGGGGGGGGG